>NW_024465361.1:0-65233 GCF_017591425.1 Ochotona curzoniae | reverse complement strand
CTCCCTCTGTCTTTGGTCCCCTAGGAGTACTGGAGCACCAAAGTAGGCACGGGCACTCTATTTGTGAATTCTCTGAGTTGACTTGATGTTTCCAGGGTATTCAGTTGTGCCACATTCCTGAGGTTTTGTTCTTGTTTTAGGGTCTATGGTTGAATTCTGACTTCATTCTCTATCATTTTTGCTAAAACATATATAGACAGGGCTGTTTGAGACTCTGATGCTGAAAAAAAGTAATTGAGTGTGACCTTTACTTCTTTGTGTATGTCAGACTGCACCTTGCCATCAAAAAGGTGTAGTTTTTTGTTTTGTTTTTTCCTGTTTCCTTATTTTGTGTTGAGCAGAGGTTGGAGATGGCAGAAAAGATGTGAGGAACTATTGCATGACTATTTAAAAATCACTTGTGGGTCTGGTGCAGTAGCCTAGCAGCCAAGATCCTTGCCTTGCATGTGCCAGGATCCTGTACAGGTGCCAGTTCTAATCCCTGTGGCCCTGCTTCCCATCTAGCTCCTGCTTATGGCCTGGAAAAGTAGTCGAGGACAGCCCAGGGCCTTGGGCTGGAAGAGGCTCCTGGCTCCTGGCTTTCTGATTAGTTCAGCTCCGGCCATTGGGGCCACTTGGATGCCCTAGTACTAGCCCCACAAATAATGTTTTGTAACCCTTTTTCCCGTGTAGCATTGTAAATCGTTTTCCAAGTAAAATATAGATGTGTATTACTCATTGATTGTTGTTAATGTAATACTGTAAACATTTTAATTTGCCTGTGTTATTGCAAGTGTCTGTATTTCATTATCTTGAATAATTTTGTTAATGTTTTGAGACTGCTTTGACGTGAAGAGTCGTAAGATTTTTTTCTAATGCATTCTCTTAATTTACTCTTCAACAGGTGTTTGCTTATGATCATTGTTTCTGGTCTATGGATGAATCCGTCAGAGAAAAGTATGCAGGTAATGAGCACATCCTGTTAACTCTTGATAGTGTCAAGAAAGTTCTGGGAAATTCTTTGCCATATCCTATTGTAGTAGCATTGTGTAGAACTTTGAAAACATGTATGAATAACTTCCTCCAGTGTTTACTGTTGGTTTTGCATTGAACAGTGTGCTGTTCTTGGCATGAGATGGTAAAATGGTATGAATAGGGTGCACAATGACAGCTCTTTGTCACACACACTCTCTCCCACACAAACACATATACACACATGTGTTGGCACACAGCAGGGATGTAGATTCACTGAGATACCTGTGATGGACCTGGACAGGCAGAGGAGGAGGGGAGGAAGAGGAGTGCCAGCCAGGAGAAGACGAAGCCCAGGCTGGAACCCAAGCTGTGCTCCTCACCACCCCTGCGGCTTTCAGCAAATCAGTGTACCTGTCAGAACTTCACTTTTCTCTCTGTCGTGGAGAGGAACATACCGTATTCTCTCTGAATGTTCTGTTTGCTCCACATGGTTATTTTAATTATTCTCCTAAATGATAACTGTCTGCCTCCTCCTCTCCACAAGTGTAGGACTACAGTGACAACATTTTATTTCCTTTATTCCTAACTGCATAAATTATCTGTTTGTAAGCAGTTTCATTTATTTGTCTATTTGATTTTTAAAAAAAATTCATTTGAAACATGGAGCAGCAGCTGGGGATGGACTAGTCAAAGCCAAGAACCAGGAACTCCATGCAGATCTCCTACCTAGGTGACAGGGCCAAAGTAATTGGGCCATCATTTGCTACCCTCTCAAGTACAAAATCTGGGATGCTGGATTGAAATCAGAGTAATTAGAATTCAAATTGGTACTTTGCTATGAGATATGAGTGTCCCAAATGGTGGTTTAACCTGCTATTCTGTAAGACCTACTCTAAGAATCTGTCTATTAAAACATGAGAAAAACAGATAAGAGAGATCTCCCACCCATTGGTTGACTACCCAAATGTTGGCAACTGGACCTTGGCTGGACTGAAGCCAGGAGCCTGGGGACTCAGTTCAGGTCACATGTGGATGATGGGTTTAAACACATTAGCTATCACCTCTTGCTTCGCAGGAGGCTCGACTCATTAGACTGATGCTGGTGCCCCAGGCAGATCTCAATAGCTGAGTGAAACTCCTACCCCTTAGCAATTGCTTGTAATATTAAATATTAAATTTGTTTACTTTATATAAGTAAGCTAAAAAAATTGAAACACCATATTGTATTTGCTTTTGTTCTATAGCTGTTGTGAAAGTTTATTCTGGCCCAGTAATGACTTTGAGAGTTACCCAAATATCAAGTATGATCAATTAATTAGGAACTGAGACATATTGAATGCCATCACCAAAACATGGTGCATTTCCTCTTTCCGTATCATGTTTGAAACTTGGTGTCACAAGTAATGATGTCTCTTATTTTGTCCATGGCCAAATAACTGTTATTGGTGGTTGTGATTAAAAGCTGAAGGAGGGGGCCAGTGTTGTGGCTTGGAGATTAAACCACTGCCTGCAATGCCTACATCTCATGTGGGCACCAGTTTGAATCCCAGTTGCTCCACTTCTGATCTTGCTCTGTACTAATGTGCCTGGAAAAGCTTCAGAAGATGGCCCAAGAACTTGAGCTGTTGCTGTCCACAGTGGGATCACAGATGAACCTCTTGGCTTCAGTCCTGGCCATTGTGGCCACTGGGGGAGTGAACCAGCTGATGGAAGATCTCTGTCTCCTCTCTGTGATTCTTTCAAATAAAATTAAATCTTAAAAAAAAAAAAAGCTAAGGGAAGATTTCAGGATGGTACTATGGTGTTCCCTGTCCTAAACAGTATGTAATATACACTGTGTAACTAGAAATTATCATTGAGGAAAAGGAAAGAGGGACTTGATGTATATGATTGTTCTAAAACTCTAGTTTGAATATAAGCATTGCCTGAGTGGAATATAAAAAGGTATATGTAGGTCCCAAGTATATATATACAAATATTTTTATCTGCTCATTGGCTCCTTGTGCTCATTGCTAATGCATTCAAGTATATGTTATAGGAAATTTTTTACTGAGTCTCCTCGATGTTCTAATTAGAAGTAACTTGAAGTGTGTAAGTCTTTGGGAAACTTACCAAGTTTCAAAATCTTGATTACAGATAAATAAGCTGATGGTACAGTTTTGAGATTAAAAAAAAGTGTTCATGAGTACTTTTGGCTTACAACATTATCTTTTCTTCAGGTCAAGATGATGTTTTCAAGTGCCTTGGGGAAAATATCCTTCAGAATGCTTTTGATGGCTACAATGCATGCATCTTTGCGTATGGACAGACTGGTAATGTTAAATTATGTGAATTTCCATGAAAACATGGCTTTTCATGAAAGAGAAAATAGTGAGGTATGCTGAGTAACATGTTGATGATATAGGCTGTTATTTGCCTCTACAGGAAATCACTATAGGTGATGAAATTAGTCGTCTTTTTTAATGAGAATAATAAAATTAGGACTAGAATTCTATTGCTTCCCTGATCTTCTCAGAAGACACTGGCAGAATTGGGCCTTTTGAAATACATTACAGAGCTATGACTGTTGAACATTATTATTTAGCATGCTTGGGTATCCTAGCTTAAATCCTTGAAACAGGGAAATACAAACCTAAAAGAACATTTGCTATTTTGGGCATACAAGGAATGAAATGTAAGATGAAGATCTCTTTGTCTGTCTCTCTGATTTTCCGATAAATAAATAAAAGATGCTGATGGACAAATGAAATGAAAAGATAATTTTGGAACAAAAAAGTTCCGAAATTCATGGATAGTTTTTTAGAATAACCATTTTATCAAACTTTATGAAGACCTTCTAGCATGCATGGATTTTAAAAATGTGCTTTAGCACAAAAATAAACTTGCCTGTCAATTCCATTTTTGCATGAACTTTTTGAAGTGTCCTCAGTTTTGTGGCATTTTGCCTTTCTCAGATTCATTTAAAGTTACACACTGAAAGTAGGTGGTGAAAGTCGACATTTAGTATAACTTGTTAGGTTTAAACCATTTTTTTAAATGAAGAAATTTCAGGTGGAATTCAGCTGTTTACAGACTAAAATAAAGGAAAGGCATTATCAGAAATGGCAAGCCTGGTCTTTAGGATGGTTAAGGACTTCCAGAAACTAAAAGGTGCCCATGAGTTCATTCAAGGTCTTTAAAAAAGAAGTGGCTCAGAAGTAGTTGAAAGCTTCTGAGGTAGTCTTGGGACTTGTGTTGCCATGGCTGGAGTTAAAGAGAAGCAGAAGGCAGGCAAGGAAGCCCTTTAGGTGTAGAGTTCTCCAAGTTCAGAATTTAAAGAAGTGTGGATTTAGAGAGAGAGGCGGAGATAATGACCACTGTCTGGGGCTTGCTGTTGTCAAAATAGCATCTGGGAGCTTGAGGAGCCAGATAAGCAGAGGCTTATAGCAAGTGCCTTGGACAGCAGGAGACATTGAATTCTGTTTGGATGAGGAAGATGATCCAGGGAAGGTGATCTTGGAGTCAGTGAGCATGGTGCTGCTCCATCAGGAGAAAGCAGCCTTAGCTTGCCAGGGCCACTGGTGTTCGTGGTCCATGATTATTATTTTTGGACATAGATAATGATATTCAGGCCTTCACAGGGTGACTGAATCAGCGCTTAGTGTTTCTACCTAAAGTTTATGTAACCAAATTGGTTGAGTATTAGCATATGCCGCGGGCACCAAACAAATCATAGAGAAAGGACTTACAGTGTGGACAGAATGAGAGTTTTGTAAACAGGTAATTGTAAGGCAGTGTTAGTGTGCTTGCAGCTTGTAAGGAGGCTAATGGAGAGCAGAGGAAGAATGAAGACTTTGCTCCAAGAAGGGAAGAGTCCACAGATGGGGCTGGATGAATTTTGTGCTGAGTAAATGTTTGTCTGCTGAGATGTGAGGTGAGAACTACTCAGGCATGGGGAAAAGCTTATACTGAAGCATAGAGATGTGAAGAAATCACCTGTTTGGTGAATGATCCATCAGTTCAGAGTGGGTGGAGAGAGAGTGCATAGAGGTCGGATGGAATTGGAGGTCAGAGGTGGGTAGGTGATAGGCAGGAATTTACATCTTGCTTACTCCCCAGCCTCTGCATTTTCTTGCTCTGCCTTGAACGCCTTCTCTTGCACTTTGACCTCCGAAGGTCTTTGAGCTCCAGCCCAGACTTACTCATTCCAGAAATTCTTAACTGACTGCGTACCTGTTTATTCTTGAGTTTTGAGTTCCACAGTGCTGTGTGGGATTGCTTGAAATTTACTACCTACAGCCATTCATAACCTTTAGTAATTCATTGTTTGTCTTGTATATAGATTAGTAATTCACAGTGTGAGCTTTGGATTCATCTAACTCTGTGTCTATACGTCTTGTCACCTGTCTTGCAAATTCCTTACCCTGCCCAGGCCTAACTTGTGTGGAGGTGAATTCTGTTAGGACACAGGATCTCAGAGGACTACTGTGGAGACAGCTTGGGATGGTGCTTCTGAGATCTTAGAACTTTGACTGATGTACAGGAAGCACTCAGTAAGTGGTAGCTGTTGTTGTTTCCTCCTTCCGGAAAGTGAGGAAGTTGGAGAAAAATGGATTGAAACCTCAAGTGTAGTCTTGTTTTAGCTGTAGGTTGAGAGAACATTTTTCCATTCATGTACTAAATCTATTAGAATTAAATTTCACAAGGCATCTGCCTTGTGAGTTATAGTTACATTGTTTCATTTGGGAGATAATGTAGTGTGCATTGTCTTTCAGAAAAAGGGAGAAAATAAAAGACAAGAAGTAATAGAATATGTTTTGCGGTTGAGAGGTGAGAGATAAGGCAAATGTTTGATATATATGTATATATATGTGTGTATATGTATATATATTCTATCCGAGTCACGGTACCAAATATCGGGGGTCCTCCCGTCCCGCGGAAGAAATCACCCGACACTTGAGAGAGTCTCCAAGGCGCTTTTATTCTGCTCCTCCGTCCCGTCGTGACCGTTGTCCGTTATGACCGTTATATCCGTTACGCTCCAGCCCCTCCCCCGCCAAGCCCCCCGCTTAACTGTCAAACTTGACCAATCAACTTAAAGAGAACCAAGGCACACCAATCAGGGCAAAGGGCCAATCACAGGGCAGGAAATGGTCAGTGCCCCCAACAGCTCCCCCTTCTTGTTTTATTAAGCAAGGGACCGTGCCTGTCTTAGGTGTTCCGAGTTCAGGCTCCCCTTACCCATCATGGGCTAACCACGTGGCTAGGAACGTGGCACCTGTCTTAGGTTGGTGAAGCCATATCGGATACTTACCCGTCTCTGGCTACCGGTCCAGCATGCCTAGCCAGACTTTTAGGGATTATCTGCTGTGAAGGGCAAGCACAGCTTGCACTAGCAGCTGCTGTTACTGCTGCTGACGCTGTGCTCAAGGATGAAGCATCCACAGACCCCAAAGAATGATATAAGGCCCAGGGCTACTATACCAGCCCATTGGTGTGCAAAGGAAAGATCCTTTAGTATGCAATTTGTCCATTGCTTTACTGTGGCAATCTCTACTTTTATGCTATTTATGGCTATAATTTGGGATCTTAGTTCCTATGTCAAATTATCGAATCGTATGGACCAGCTTCCACTAGGGGATAGCATAGCGGATAATTCTCTGGACAAATTCAGTGCTCGGGAACCATTGGTGACAATAGAGGGAGTGACACACATTCCAGGTAGACTAAGCACACAAGAGATCCCCATATGATGGAAATAAGTTGTGGAATGCATACCAGCACCACAGTGCCAGAACCATTCCAACACTGGTTAAGGGCTCACTTAACTACAGAGCAATTCAAAAGGGTAACATTAGCACTCATGGAAACAATAAACATAAATGGAGCTTGTACACATACATAAATAGCATTATAGATAACATAACAACTGCAATTAACTTTAACATTTTCTTCCCATATTCTAGAACTATTACTACTATAATTACAATTTCTTATCACTACCTTATCAATAAATGCAAAAGCTGATATATCTGAACACCCACCCCTATTAGTGCAAAGTACCCAGACATTCCAAGACTGAGCAGAAACAGATTGAACAGGGTTACCATATGTTTAGTTATACCCCACAAAGGCACAATTTGAACAGGTAGGAAATAAATTGGTCACAGCAAGATCAGGTGCTACTCTTCTAGGAGTCACAGTACTTTGACAGCAGTCCATTCTGGGGGCCATTTCCAAGGCCCTAGACAGCGAGTCAATATTTGCTGCACACCTTTTATGGTGCAGTTTTAGCTGGAGATTCTGGTTGTCTCCTCTCGGTATCTGAATGAACATCAGGCTGGTCAGCATCCACCACGTCCACAGGTTCATCTTGCTCCGGCTTTCTTATCACTCGCGTCAAACGTTCTGGCACCCACACCGGTCCATCAGAATCCTGCGGAAAAACACAAACCGCTCCTCGCGTCCGTCGTAAGACAGGATGCGGGCCCATCCATTGTTTTGTTAAAACATCCTTCCACATCACCCAATCTTTGCAGGGGCCTGCGCCAACAGTGTGGCGTTCGGCAGCAGAATGGCCATCCAAATCCAGAATCAAAAAGTTAAAAATATAAGTAACTAAAGCCAATTGATGTTTAGGACTTTTGGGATATAGGGTGGCTCCTACTCCCCCTTTTTGTTTTATTAATAATGCTTTGAGAGTTGCATGGGCACGCTCTACCACAGCCTGGCCTGTGGGATTATATGGGATGCCAGTAGAGTGTTTAATTGCAAATTCAGAACAAAACTTATCAAATGCTTTGGCTGCATAGGCAGGTCCATTATCAGTCTTATAACACTGGGGGACTCCCCAGGCTGCAAAAGCCTGAAGGCAGTGAGATATAACATCTTGAACCTTTTCCTCTGTATGAGCTGAGGCATAAAGAACCCCAGAGCAGGTACTGATAGAGACATGAACAAAAGAAAGGTGACCAAAACTGGGAACATGGGTAACATCCATCTGCCATATATGATTAGGCATAAGACCACGGGGATTAACCCCAAAGTAAGGCTGGGATAAAAACGGGACACAATTTTGGCATTGTCTAATAATACAAAAATATGGTTGGATCCAATTAGTATACCCCAATACCTGCTGGAAATCATTAAGGATCTTCAAACCATCCATTCTGATTTTTTTTTTTTTTTTTTTTTGCGTTTCCATAAGACTTTCTCACCTTCCTGTATACGTCCTCTGAATTTATCAGTGCCATCAGTCAGGCAAGACTTAATCAATGTCCAGATCCTGACTGTTCCTGGAGGAAGGGGCTCCTGGTGTTCTGCCTTAGCTAAGTCTCTGCCTAAGTGCTCCCATTGTGGCAGGATCAAAAGGCCCTCCTCCAGAAACCATGGAGCGATCCTCTGCATAGTTTGCAAAAACAACAGTACCGTCAGCAGTTTCTGCAATAAAGGCTGCATGTGCGCTGAAAAAGTTAAATTGGCCATATTTTTAACATCTCTGATCGTCGCTAACCTGCAAACTTGACCGATTGTCAAATGGCGAAATTGATCGTTAACCGCGAACTTGAATGGGCGCTAGATCGCAATCCTGAATGGCGGTAAACTGCGATCGTGAATGGCGGTAAACCACGATCGTGAATGGCGGTAAACCGACGGATGCGAAACTGCGATCGTGAATGGCGGCAAACCGCGATCGTGAATGGCGGTAAACCACGATCGTGAATGGCGGTAAACCGCGATCGTGAATGGCGGTAAACCACGATCGTGAATGGCGGTAAACCGCGATCCTGAATGGCGGCAAACCCAGCTTTAATGGTCGCGACCCGCAACTGACTACTGACGTCGACCCGCGAACTTGACTAACTTGACTCGTCGCTACCCGCGAACTTGACTAACTCGACTCGTCGCTACCCTGCGAACTTGGCTCGTCGCTAATCCGCGAACTTGACGTGCACGTCCCCGCTGCTATCAGCGTCTCCCTGAGGTAACCTGAAACCTCAGCTTAAATGGGCCCCCCGCTGCTGCGGCTTCCTGAGCAAAAAGCTCAGTTGTAAACTAATTCCCCGCTCTAAGCGGCTCCCTGAGCGATCTGCTCAGCTTACCTTCCTGGCGTTCACCAGCTGACTTCTATCGATTCACAGCGCCAGTTATCTTCTATCCGAGTCACAGCACCAGGTATATTCTATCCGAGTCACGGCACCAAATATCGGGGGTCCTCCCGTCCCGCGGAAGAAATCACCCGACACTTGAGAGAGTCTCCAAGGCGCTTTTATTCTGCTCCTCCGTCCCGTCGTGACCGTTGTCGTTGCCGTTATGACCGTTATATCCGTTACGCTCCAGCCCCTCCCCCGCCAAGCCCCCCGCTTAACTGTCAAACTTGACCAATCAACTTAAAGAGAACCAAGGCACACCAATCAGGGCAAAGGGCCAATCACAGGGCAGGAAATGGTCAGTGCCCCCAACATATATATATGTATATATATACACATTTCATTTTTAAAATATATGGTTTTTTAAATTTAAAAGTGAAGATTACAGAGAGAGGTGAGACAGAGCTTCCATTTGGTGGTTTAGTCTCCAAATGGCTGGGACTAGGCTGAAGCCAGGAGCTTCTTACAGGTCTCCCACATGGATAGCAGAGCAGTCTTCTGCTGCTTTCCCCAGGCCATTCTCAGGTGGCTGGATTTGAAGAGGAGCTGACAGGTACAACATGGTGCCCGCATGGGATGCTGGCATTGCAGGTGTGATTTCACTTGCTATAACACAACACCGGCCACTTGTTCAGTGTATGTATTTCATCTATAGTTATGGTTTTTATGCTTGATCCTACATTCTGTACGATATAGATCATTAGAAAAGATTGTGATAGTGTGCTGCCTTCTCTTGCACTTTGACCTCCGAAGGTCTTTGAGCTCCAGCCCAGACTTACTCATTCCAGAAATTCTTAACTGACTGCGTACCTGTTTATTCTTGAGTTTTGAGTTCCACAGTGCTGTGTGGGATTGCTTGAAATTTACTACCTACAGCCATTCATAACCTTTAGTAATTCATTGTTTGTCTTGTATATAGATTAGTAATTCACAGTGTGAGCTTTGGATTCATCTAACTCTGTGTCTATACGTCTTGTCACCTGTCTTGCAAATTCCTTACCCTGCCCAGGCCTAACTTGTGTGGAGGTGAATTCTGTTAGGACACAGGATCTCAGAGGACTACTGTGGAGACAGCTTGGGATGGTGCTTCTGAGATCTTAGAACTTTGACTGATGTACAGGAAGCACTCAGTAAGTGGTAGCTGTTGTTGTTTCCTCCTTCCGGAAAGTGAGGAAGTTGGAGAAAAATGGATTGAAACCTCAAGTGTAGTCTTGTTTTAGCTGTAGGTTGAGAGAACATTTTTCCATTCATGTACTAAATCTATTAGAATTAAATTTCACAAGGCATCTGCCTTGTGAGTTATAGTTACATTGTTTCATTTGGGAGATAATGTAGTGTGCATTGTCTTTCAGAAAAAGGGAGAAAATAAAAGACAAGAAGTAATAGAATATGTTTTGCGGTTGAGAGGTGAGAGATAAGGCAAATGTTTGATATATATGTATATATGTGTGTATATGTATATATATGTATATATATACACATTTCATTTTTAAAATATATGGTTTTTTAAATTTGAAAGTGAAGATTACAGAGAGAGGTGAGACAGAGCTTCCATTTGGTGGTTTAGTCTCCAAATGGCTGGGACTAGGCTGAAGCCAGGAGCTTCTTACAGGTCTCCCACATGGATAGCAGAGCAGTCTTCTGCTGCTTTCCCCAGGCCATTCTCAGGTGGCTGGATTTGAAGAGGAGCAGACAGGTACAACATGGTGCCCGCATGGGATGCTGGCATTGCAGGTGTGATTTCACTTGCTATAACACAACACCGGCCACTTGTTCAGTGTATGTATTTCATCTATAGTTATGGTTTTTATGCTTGATCCTACATTCTGTACGATACAGATCATTAGAAAAGATTGTGATAGTGTGCTGGAGGACAGTAAACATCTTAGATTTGAGAATCATTTCCTCACACCCTACCTTTGTTCCTTCTGTGAAAGACTGTTCTATAGCTATTCATATGATCTCATCCGTCGTATACCAGTTTGCTTTCCTTATAGTGGGTGAAGGCAGTTAGGTGTGGTTACAGTTTCTGTACTTGCTGTTTATGTTGCATATTCTTGACCATTTCTTCCTCCCCTCCCCCTTTTTTTGTTACAAGACTTTCTCTCCAAATCATGTAAGCTAGCATATTTAGAATCTGTTTTCATTTTGTTAACCTTGTTTATTCATTTATTGATTTGCCCAGCTAGGAGTTGCAGACACCCCAGTTACTAAAACATTGTTCAAGCCCTTATGGAGTCCAGGTGTATTTAAGAATGGGTGTATGCAAATCAATTCTGGGAAGGTGATAAGTTGAGACAAGTGCATAAGAACAGATTAGAAAGGAGCGTGCATGTCAAGCTGAGGAGTGGTGTCTTATTTTCACAGCTATCGAGGGACTGCCTAAGAATTTTAAGCATTATAACTCATTATTTTAAATTAATTAATTAATTAATTAAAAAAAAAAGCCAGGGCCCAGCGCATTAATCTAATGGCTAAAGTCCTTGCCTCACATGCACTGGGATTCCATATGGGCACCGGTTCTAATCCTGGTGACCCCACTTCCCTCATGCTCTCTGCTTGTAGCCTGGGAAAGCAGTCTAGGATGGCCCAAAGCCTTGGGACCCTGTACCTGTGTGGGAGACCTGGAGGAGGCTCCTGGCTTCGAATTGGCACAGCTCCGGCCATTGCAGCCTCTTGGGGAGTTAGTGAACAGACGGGAGATCTCTGTCTCCCCTCTCTCTGTATATCTGACTTTCCAATAAAAATTAAAAATCTTAAAATCAAGATTTTTTTTATACTGTAAAGTGCATACGCATTCATGGTGGAAAATATGGATAAATGCAGAATCTCATTGCTATCAGATTCTATTGTGTAAAAAATTATTCTTAATTGGCAAATAAGTTGTTTATGGAGTACAATGTTTTCTTAAAAGGTTTATTTTTAATGGGAAGTCAGATATACAGAGAGGAAGATCTTCCTCCTGATGATTTATTTCTCAAGTGGTTGCAGTAGTCAGAGCTGTGCTTCCACAACACTTACTAGCTGCCAGGACATTTACTAGCACCCACTTGGGATCCTGGGCGTGTGCAAAGCGAGAACTTTAACTACGAGGCCACGTGCCAGGCCCCAGTATATTTGACCTGTGCAGACTTACATTGGGGAATGATTAAATCAAGTGAATGTTCCGGTGTGTGCTTTTGTTGTAAACATTTCAAGCCTATTCTCAGCAATTTTGATATATACATTATATTATTGACTGTGGTCAGGATTCTGTGCACTAGATCTCGAGAACTTGTAGCTAATTTTGAGGCCTTGAACTAACATCTCCATAGTGTTCTGAATGTTTTTGTTTTAAGGGTGCTGTGGAGTTTTGTATTGGCAGCTGTGATTTACTCAATAGACTACTTGTTTGCTAAGAAATTTATTTATTTTTAAAAGCCTTGAGCATTTAGTTTTAATGTTGTTGCATGAGTTTTTCATGTATTTGTCAAAATAATCATATGGATCCTTGCTTCTGCACCTCTTAAAGTGAAGTGTCAGAGTCTTTTTTTTCCCCAATGTTGAAACACCCTAACAACCCTGTGGTAAGCCTGGTTTGGTTTTAACTCATTATTAGATTCAGTTTGTTGTTTTATGTCTGTCTTTATTCATGATTGAGATTGGTCTGTATTTTTCCTTTCTTGCATAGTTAACATTTGTTGCGTTTCTGCTCTTTGTACCGCATTCTGTGATATGACAAGTAGATTGTTCATGTTTCTATGACTCTGCATTCTTTGTGTTGTAAATAGACATCCCACAGTGTACCCTTTTGAGGGATGTGATATTTTGCCACATTATGAAGGCTTTCTTCCCAGTGAAGATTTTAAAATATGGTTTAAATCCTTCTAGGATCAATTCAGTTGGTTTTATTGATTCCAGGGTTTCTTTTGAATACAACATAACGTTTTTATGGGGTGTAGTTGAGTCCTTTTTTTAAAAAAACAGGATATTGTTTTTAAAATTGGTTGTTTTTCATTACAGGAGCCGTCAGACATTGAAAGTCAGAGAGCATAGTGTGTTGGGACCCTATGTTGATGGACTTTCTAAACTGGCTGTCACAAGCTACAAGGTAACCATGTCCTTTATGGGAGCTACTTAAACTGAGTAAACTACAGTGTTTTCATTTGTTTCATTTGTTATTTTAAAACAATTTTACACTGGCATCACTTTTAAACCACTTTTCATGAAAATCTTAAAAATGAGATAACAAGCTGGAGACCAGTGAGCAAATGCAAGCTAAGTAGGAGGAAGCTTTTCCACCAAGTATCAGGATTGTCAGACTAAATAGGCTTGGAATCAATCTAGATAACTGTGAATTTACCTTGTGATGTTCTGTACCCATCTGGGTGCCCACTTGCAACTTTTTTTTTTAACTGGTTCATGCTTTTTACTTTAAGGCTTTTTATTATGTTTGAATTTTCCAGAAATACTATTTTTTTCATATTTATATGGAAAATAGAGTGCTTTTGCTCTCATGTACGTAGACATGTTGGGGTTATGTTCTGCTGCAGATAACATTAAAACCGTATAGAATACTGAAAGGTTTTGAAGAATGGAATGTGGTCTGTTTTGTCCCAGTGTTTCTTGTGTCTGGGGAGCCCTGACATGTGATTCGTGCTCAGTATACACTTGAACAAGTGAACGGATGGTAATTTGCACAAGACTTCTCATTAATGGAAGTCCTAGGGGGTGGATGTTCTGGGGTTGGGTGACAGAGTGGCTATCAGGTTGCTTTTGTAGTTTTGCAGTGAGAGACACCCTTATGCCCCATCCTCATGGTTCAGGATGTCTTGTAGAGACGATGGGATAGCATGTCTATTTAGTCCCTAAAGGAGAGTTCCATATGGCCTATGCTGGATTTGACATCTTGGGCACCATGTGGCAAGACTGAACTGCAAGTGCATGTGGGAAATGTAGTCTTTCAGCTCAGCCAAAGGTGGGGTACTTTTCATTGGAAAGAAGGAACTGGGTAATAGGAGAAAACTTGCTGTCTTTTATATATTATCTTGCTTGTTCCTTGTTAAAATCCTTGTGAGGTAGATGATATCGTAACTCAGTAGTGAAGTGCAAAAGTGACTATCATAGAACTTAAAGCATTTTAGAAAATGAAAATCTATGATTTTTGTTACATGTCTTTCCCTCTGTCTCACTCTTCTTCCCCCTTTTTTTCTTTTATCAGATGTAGCAAGTAATAAATATATACAGAAAATTAGTCTTTTGATCTCATTTTTAAAATGAGTGGGCACTTGGCATAGTGGTTGGTGTGCTGCTGGGACTCCTACATTCCATAGTGAGCACGTACCTTGGGAAGCAGCAGGGATTGCCCAAACACCTGGGTCTCTGTCACCCATGTGGGAGACCTGAAATACTATTCTTGTTTTAGCTTAGTGCACCTCCAGCTGTTGTGTGTGTTTGGGGAGTGAACCAATACATGGAAGATCTGTGCTCAAAACACATACAAATATCCACACCCAAAGCAGGTCTGGTAAGATAAACACAAAGTTGGTGATACATGTTGAGTGAAGAGGTTACAAGTTATTGTGCATAGTACGATTTGTTTTAATGGCACATTTGCATTGAGTCTGTGACCTAAATGAAATTTTAAACAATTTCCAAATTAGGTGAGGGTTAGCATGTCATATGTATCTATCTGTGTGACTCAAAGTGTAACTTCTGAACTTTAAAAAAAAATTAATATAGTTGTTTAGTTTGAAAAAGAGAGAGAAAGAGATCTTGCATTTACTGGTTCCTTTCCTTGCTGGCTGAAGTAGCCAACGTCGGGTCAGGCAGCCAGGAGCTTCACCTGGGTCTCCCTGTAGGTGTCAGGCACTTGGGCCATCTTCTGCTTTGTCCAGGTCAGTAGCAGGGAGCTGCCTTGGAAGTGGAGCAGCTGGAACATGAATTGGTGCCCATAGGGGATGCTGGTGTCTCAGAGACTTTGTACCCATCTACAGCACAATGGTCATCCTACTTACAGCACATTGCGCATCCCTGTTCTAAATTTTTCCAATTTTGAGTTGACGCTTGCCTCTTTGGTCTGTACTTACAGAAAATAGTCTCTGAGTTTTCAGAGACTGTGTTAGCTGTTGTACTCTGTGGGTTTTAGTATTCATTGAAAAAGCCAAATGGAAACTCCAAACATTGTTGACTAAGTAGTGAAGTTTGTACCGCATTCTGTAGGGTAGCAGAGTTTCCATGCTTACACCTGGATGTGGAGACGAGTGTCTGTGACTTATCTCCTTCTAGGATATCGAGTCTTTGATGTCTGAGGGTAACAAGTCTCGCACAGTTGCTGCCACCAACATGAACGAGGAGAGCAGCCGGTCCCACGCAGTCTTCAAAATCACCCTCACGCATACTCTATACGACGTTAAGTCCGGGGTAGGTGTCATGCCTTTCCTCTGTTTCTGTATCTAATGTACATCGGGGCTTGTCTGTCTTCAGATATTTGATGAGTGAACAGGGTCCTAGGCACTTGTGTCAGTTAGGACTTGAACAAGAAACAGAAGTCCCTCTCCGTGAGCAGGCAGGGCCCGGCTGCAGACAGTGGGATGATCACAGCTCTATGTCTGGACCTCTGCGAACAGCCTCCAAGCTCTCTGAGGACCCCACTAGAGCCAGGAGTTCAAGGTGCCACCCTATTGCCAAGGTCAGAAGAAATAAAGACGTTACGTTTGTCCACACAGTGGCCTCAGCTCCCTGGGAAACAGAGAAGGTGCTAGGGCCTCCAGCGGGCAGTGCCTTGTTTGCACTGGACCGAAGGGACTAAAAGCCGAGGGAGGCGGGGAGTGGCTTTGGCTTTACTTCCGCTTTCCAGGCAGAAGGAGCTGACTGGCAGAGCCTGTGTCACACGGGCAGCCTGGCCACAGAGGCATCTGACAGAGGCAGAGTCTAGTTCCCCACCCTCTAGCTGAATGGTGGTGGAGCAGAGGGAGGCTGGCTGGAGACCCCTGGTGTTTGAGCTTTCAATTGGTGCCTAAGGGCACGAGCTAAGGTTAATGTTCCAGTTGACTGAGTGCACACCTCTTTGCAGTGTTACCCTCTACTGAAGGGCCAGTGTTGGAGGGATTCGTTTGCACTGGAAGGTTGTGCTATAAAATAACTAGAGTTTGTTGAGTAAGGTTTTTTTTTTTTTTTTTTAATTTATTTTGATTGGAAAGTAAGATATTCAGAGAGGAGAGACAGAAAGATCTTTTGTCCTCTGATGATTTACTCCCCGGCTGGCCCCAACCACCGGAACTGTGCCAATCCAAAGGCAAGAGCCTTTTCGAGGTCTCCCATGTGGATGCAGGATTCCAAGGCCTTGGGCCTTCCTCTTCTGCTTTCCCAGGCCACAAGCAGGGAGCTGGATTGGAAGCGGGGCTGCCAGAATAGAACCGGTGCCCATAAGGGATCCTGGCATGTGCAAGGCGAGGACTTCAGCCACTAGGCCCCCAAGTTTTGGGTTTTTGATTTGAAATCTTGTGAGAAATAAGTGAACTCATTTGTATAATTGTGCCATATTGACAATGTCTCTGTTGACTCATCTGTTATTGTTTTGTTCTTTGATGTGAGGTTTTACATATTTTATTACGTATTAGTTTCAAATACCAGAAGTTGAAATAATTGCTCTGCAAAGTGCCGTGTTTGGCAGGAGTTACATATGCTGAAAACCTTTTTCTTGTTCAGCATCACAGCAAGAATAACAACAACAGAAGTGCTTTGTTTCCTATTTCCTTTCAACATAAAAGAAAAAAAAAAACATATTGAAGGCTTCCTTTTTATTTTTTAAGCCAAAAGTGTTTTTGATTTGTGAAATTGAGTACCCTTTTGTTAGCAATGTTATTTTCTGCAAATGTATACTCATGTATTTTAAAGGGAAGTTTTAAGAACAGTCCCACTGGCATTCATTTCCTTTATTTCTTGTATTGCTGAAGAGTAAAAATTTGTTACACATATGTTTGTGGGTTGATAATGGACTGTTTTTGATAAAGGAAAATACAAGTGTGTGTATATATATATGTATACACAATATTTTGTAGCTAGAAAAAGATATAAGTGTAATGCATGTAATTGTGAAACAAAAGGATTTATGAATAGTACAATGTGTCTTGAGGAGTTCTTTTGTCGTGTGAAAGATTCATGTTTTTCTGTATTAGTAAGAATTATAAGGATTTTGCCTCAGGATAATTTGTAAATATTTGAGGTTTTAAGTGTAGTTTCAAGTCATACAAATGTGTATCATACATGTTTTGTGTATATCTCTGTTTTATTAGCTGTCTTCAGAGTGTCCCATTTTGGGGGCACTGTTTTCTATAAGGTAATTCACTTCGCTCTGCTGGGATTGGTGGGGCTGTGTACATGCCGTGAGCATTGACCAGCCACAGTGCAGTGTTACAGTGCTTCCTACCAGTACAAGATGCCCTTGAGATGCAGTCACACACGCAGCTGAAGCAGTCTGAGTTCTGAGTTCTTTCACTATGTGACTAGTGTTTATCCAATCTTTTTGGTAGACATCTGGGGAGAAAGTGGGCAAGCTGAGCTTGGTGGACTTGGCTGGTAGTGAACGAGCAACAAAAACCGGAGCTGCCGGCGACAGGCTGAAGGAAGGGAGCAACATCAACAAGTGAGTTTTCCAGAGCTGCTTTTTTTTTTTTTTTAACCACTTTGTTGACTGAATCGCCAGATAGGGGAACCAAAAATAAATAAATAAATAAATAAATAAATAAATAAATAAATAAACAAACAAGATTCTGGAGTGATTTAAGTACATCCTCATAGTTTGGGTTTTTCTTTCTGGTATTTTTTATGCACCTGAGCCCTTTTTAGGTTGTGTCTCAGCAGTGCCCTGTTGACATTCTGGGTGCTTTGTCCTCAAAGAGAAGTGGATCTTGTGCATTGTGGAATGTTTAGCAGCATCCCTGGCATCTGTCCACTAGATGGCAGTAGCACCCGTTGCCTCTCCCCTCACACTCTGCTGTGACAACCCAGGCTTTAGCAAGGGCATCCATGTGCTCACCCCCATTTGAAAACCACTGGTCCAAGCTGTATAAAAGAACAAAGGTAATTGGCATCTCCAATTCTTAACTGTTGACCTTGACCTGAGTGTTGCCATCTGAGCCAACAGCATGTATACTGGGAGTATCAGAATTGCTATTGCGTTGTCCAGGTCCGAGAAGCTAGGCCTTATGAGATAAACATCTGTTCACTGTTTCCTTCATCAGGTTTTAGTGTCTTTCTCGAGCTGAACTGCCAGGTCTTTTTTGTGCTCATGGCTGGAAACACAGCAATGGGTAACTGCTATCCAGATGTTGTGCTATTGCTAAAACAGGTTTTTGTTTTGTTTCTTGCCTCATGGATTTTTTTTTAGAAGACTCATTTTTATTTGAAAGGCAGGTATACACAGAGAAAGAAAATCTACCATTCGCTGGTTCACTTCCTAAATGGCAGCAATAGCCGGAGGTAGGGGAATCTGAAGCCATGAGCCTAGAGCTTTTCCAGGTCTCCCGAGTGGGTTGAGGAGCCAAAGAATTTGGGCTATCATTGTCTGCTTTCCCAGACACATTAGTGGGAGCTGTGTTAGAAGTAGAGCATTCAGGAATCAGACTGGTACCCACTTGGGATACTGGCACAGCAGGTGGAGGCTTAAGCTACTCTGCCATGGTGCCAGCCCCTCACTGACCTTTTTTGTTATTGTGTTTGTATTTCCTTTCTTGAAGACATGTGGTATTTGTATCTTTTTACCTGAAGATTTATAGCTTACATTTCTATTTACTCAAATGAAATACACAGTTAGGCTGAGCATTTTCGTTGCTTCAGAAAACTCGAGGGACAGCAGCTCTTTAGAGTTTGTGCCTTTCTGAACTGAACCGCAGCGTGGTTCAGCCCACACAGTTGCTTGTGTGCAGGTACACAGCCTCCTGATGCTCAGACTTTCTGTGAGCATGTGACGTTTGGCATGTTCCCTTTGGTATAACTGTTCCGGCTTGTTGCACCACGCAGGTCGCTCACGACCCTCGGTCTGGTTATCTCCGCCCTCGCAGATCAGAGTGCTGGCAAGAACAAGAATAAGTTTGTTCCTTATCGTGACTCCGTCCTCACATGGCTGCTTAAAGTAAGTTTTTTTCCCTTTTTCTTTTCCATTTCTTTTTTTATCCTGACATACTGCGATCTATAGAAAAGGAGATTGCACTGTTAGTTCTATATTATTTCCGATGTCAGTGTTCAAATGTGTAATTATGAGATCCTTAGAAAATGATTTATGTATTTAAGGTAGGCCTGCAGCAACTTCAGTGGATTAAACATAAATTTCTTCCTAGTAATCAGCATTCTAGCACCCCTGGAAACTGGATGAAGTATGGCTGTTGGGCCCCCGCTGTTTCACATGGTTCATCTTGGAGCTTTGGGGAAATAGAAGGACCCTCTGCTAATGGTGACAGCTGGGTGAACCGTGGGAATGAGTGCCCACTGTGTGATGCACACTGCTGGATAGCTCCATCCTAGGTTCCTTCTGTTGGACTGACCAGACATCTTGGACCTTGTTTTGTGTTTGCCTTAACTTATAGTCATTTTGAATTTGCTTCAGCTTCTTTTTCAATCAGATTTATTTATTTATTTGAAAGAGAGGGAGAGAAATTGAGAGAGAGACAGAGATATCTTCCGTGCCCTGGTTCACTTACCGAGTGTCTCTAGCAGTGGGGCAGGGATAGATCACAGCCAGGAGCCAGGACTCCATCTGGGTCTCCTGTGTGAGTGACTGATCAGCATCTGAGGCCTCGCCGGTGCAGTAGCAGGTAACTAGATTGGAAGCAGAGTAGTGGAACTTGAATCAGGCACTCTGAGATGGGACACAGGCATGCCAAGCTGTGGTTCAAGCTGCCTCAGCTTCTTCAGGGTTTTTGTTAAAGGATTCAGAGCAGAGCACACATACGGATTCAATATAAATGAGAGCAATGGAGATGAGTGTGAGGGGCTTCTTACCCTCTGATTTAGAATCTAGGAAGGAAAATACACTCAGGGACAGCATAGTACTGGCCTGCAATCAATCTGATGAAATAGAAACCTGTGGTGGCCTTCCGTGTGCCTGTATCTATGAAGGAGGGGTATGCTGAGTGGGTGACAGGCTGCAGAATAGGGGATATAGATTCTAGTGACGGATTAACAAGTGTCGGACTTGAAAAAAATGGGGAAATTATTTTATGTGCTTTGTTTAGTTTGTGAACAATCATTTTCTCATTGATTGACAATTTATCAGGAGCTGGCACTGTGGTCACAGGCCGATCCTCTGCTGGTAGCACTGGCATTCCATATGGGTGCAGGTTCATGTCCTGGCTGCTCCACTTCTGATTCAGCCCCCTGGGAAGGCAGCAGCGGATGGCTCAAATTCCTGGACCCCTGCTAGCCATGTAGGAGACCTTGATGAAGCTCCTGGCTTTGGCATGGTCTATTCTCAACCGTTGGGGCCATCTAGGGAGTGGACTCGTGGATGGAAGATGCCTCTCCCTGTCTCTCCTTTGCCCTGTGTAACTCAGACTTTCAAATAAATAAATCTAGTAAAATCATGTAGATTATTTGTCTCGGTGGTAAGGGTTGAAGTATAAACCAAATACAGACCCCCTAGCTCAAGCAGGGTAGCAGTTGCTGACTCTGCTCATGGCAAGTTTAGAGGCAGCCGTTGCAAAGGGAAGCAGGATTTTGTACTGATTTCTGAACCCTCTGAAAGATTTCCTAATAACTCCACTTTTTGAACCAACTCCTCACCATTGGAATAAACTTTGTCAAGTGAAAACATTCTTTCCATCAGTGTCACTGAATTCTGCCTAAATGAAATTTAAAAATTGGATAGATTTGCCACAGTGGAAAATGTGCTAGATTAAAAGCTTTGACCAAAATACAATAAACTTAGACATTTGAAGCAAAAGGATAAACACATTTTGATAATTAAAATGCTATTGTAAGAGGTTGTTGCAAAACATTCTGCTGCCGAGCAATATGTCTGTGATGAACCTTAGAAACATCGCTTGCTTTTCTGGAGAAGAAAGTTGGGTGAACTCCTTGCGTCTTCTGCAGAAACGTGGAACTCTTCTGATATGCTCAATTTGACAGAACGACTTTTCGGTGTCCTTGTTGTTTGGTATTGCTGCTTTGATGTACCTCAAACAGTAGGAAATAACTGCTGTTAATGTGATGGATGTGGATAACAGGGCCCTGGCACTGGAACCCGCATCAGGAGCAGCCAGGGCCACCTCCATCCCCTTGCTTCCTTCTCAGAAGGTTAGTGGCATTGCCTTGTGTCAGGTCAGGAGGAGACAGGACTGATGAAAGAATCAAGACTGGATCAGGACTGGAAGCCAGGCCTTCCCTCACTGCTCAGCTGTTCTTTCCTGGCCCATTCTCTGCTTGTGGAAGATCACTTTCTTTCAGCAGGTTCACTTTTCCAATCCTTGAGAGAAAATAACAAGAAAACATAGGATATTTGTTGTTGTTGGGACAGTTGGATATCTACATGTAGAGAAGTGGGAAACACATTATATAAGAATCAACTCTAAGTAGATCAAGGACCTAAATCTGCACCCAGAAACCATCAAATGGTTACAGGAATACGTAGGAAGCATTTTAGAAGATAGAGGTTTAGGTAAAGACTTCTTTAAAAAAGTCACTAAAAGCACAGGTGATCAAAGCCAAAATAAACAAATGGGACTACATCAAACTAAGAGCTTCTGTACAGTGAAGGATATGAGCAACAGAGCTAAGAGGCAACCAAGAGAAAGGGAGAAAATCTTTGGATACTGTACAACAGATAGGGCACTAATATCCAGGATTTAAAAAGAGCTTCAGAAACTCAATGACAGCAAAACAGACAACCATGTGAAAAACTGGGCGAAGGAAATGAACAGGCGTTTTCCAAGAGCAAATTCAAATGGCTAATAGACATCTGAAAAAATGCTCAAATAAGGTATGTTCTCTGATATAAAGCAGCCTTCATGCAAAATCAGAATAGATGTACAGGTGAACGTGTGTGTGTGTGTGTGTGCGCGTTGTCATACATGAACTATATTATGGAAGTTACAGTACCAGGAAATGAAGAAGCAGGGCAGTATGCATCTCTCAAATAAAAGGGTTTCTCTAATGCCCAATTAAATGGCTAAATATATCTTGACAATTTGATACTAGATTTTTTTTACTATTGCCTACACCTACAATGTCATGATTCACTTATATAGCAAAATGTTGGAATTGTGACTGTAGCTGAGGGACTATGTTATTGTAGTAATATGGGGGGAAATGGTGGGGAGCAGAATGGGTAGGGAGGGAAAAGAGAGAAATACCTACAAAAGCATATCATGGAAAATAGTGGTAACAATAAAAAAATAAAATATTTGAGCTGGATGAATAGTTGTAAACTCAAAACTTTTATTTTTTAAAAGATTTATTTATTTTTTAAAAAGATTTACTTATTTCTATTTGAAAGGCAGATCTTATAGAGGGAGAGATAGGCTTTCTATCTGCTGGTTCATTTTACAAATGACCGCAACAGACAGAGCTGAGCTAATCCAAAGTTGGGAGCCCATAGCATCTTCCTGGCTCCCCACGTGGGTGCAGGGTTCTAAGGACTTGGGCTGTCCTCCATTGCTTTCTCAGGCCATATGCAAAGAGCCGGATTGGAAGTGGAGCAACCGGGACACAATCAAGTGCCCATATGGGCTGCTGGTAGCATGCTGGTAGGGTGGAGGGCTAGCTTGCTGAGCCTCTGTTTCAGTTGCTGAAACTTTTTTGTTTAAAGAAGCTTACTTCATCTTTTGTTTACATTAATTATGCTTTCAACTTCCTCATCTTTTCATTTAAAAAATTAAATGTTTGCCCAAGTTTGTGGCTTTTCCTTAAAGCCTTCTCTGATGCTCCTTGTGTCATGTTTGATGTTAGCAGCAAGAGCGTAAATAGAGATGCTTTTTGGAAAATGTATTCCAGGGCTTACACGAAGGCTTTGGCTGGTTCAGCATCAAGCTGAAAGTTCAATCCCAGTCTCCCATGTGGATGGCAAGAAGCCAGTGACTTGAGCCATCGCCTTGAGCCATCGCCTCTGCTCCTTCCCAAGGTCTGCATCACAGGAAGCTAGGGTCAACAGCCAGAGGCAGGGACTCCCATGGAGGATGCAGGTGTGCTGTCTGCTGTGACCACATGGCTGTCTATGATGCTTGTAGCCTTTGTAAGAGGGCTGCTGAATGCCATGCAACTTCCTGGAATGAAAGAGTGCTTAGATTGTCTTTGAACTGCACTGTCCTTTTTCATTCTTACTGCTGCTTCCCACATGACAGCTGCCCCCACCTGTCATCTGGCAGCCAGAGTTGGTCGCAGGCTTCTCATCCCAGTCTGTCTTCTACAGTTAGGACAACAGTACTAACTGCTTGCTACAATAACACTGTTAACCTGGTAAGAGTGAGGAGTTATGCATTGCAGCTAAGTGATGAGTGCTGTTTCACTTCCGAACTATTCTTACTCCCTTTGGGGCATTTTCTCCCATCCCTCCTGCCTTTTCCCTGCTTCCTTTTACCTGAGAAGTACTTATACATTTTGAGTCTCAGACATCACTCTCTGGAAGCACCCACCCACCCCATCCCAGCCTTAAAGAATGTCCTTTGTTTTCCCACACCGCACTATATTTATCCCCACTTTAGTTCTTAAGGTGTGTTTTCACTCGTGTGTCCCCTGGTAAGCTTGATGATGAGCTGAGTAAGTGGGTCATTTCAGCTGTGCTCTCAGCCAGTCTGCCAGCATTCCTGGCTGTCAGGTTCTTGTCTGTAAAATGAAATAATTTGATTGGATGACTTGAAAGAGTTCTTTCAACTTTAAAGAAAATTCTGATTTCTGAAAACAAATTTCTTTTTTTTCTTTTTTTTTACATTTTATTATTATCATTTTATGATACAGTTCCATATTCCCTTATCACCTCCCCAATCTCCACCCCCCCAGTTCCTCTATATCATTACTAACATATAGTTCTTTATACTCACTTATATGTCCATCATTGAGGGCATGGACAATGGCAGAGAGTCCAGAATCCTATTGTCAAGATATAGTAAATAGTTTCATTGTAAGTCCATCTTTGGAAGCAGAAATGCATACTACACTGCATCCTCACATCTGGATGTTAGTCTCCATTTCACAGCTACTGTACTTCTCCTTAAATGAAAAGTCATGATACAAAATCAACAATAGAAAGAAAAATAGAAATTTACAATGCCATGAAGTTAAATGACATGTTACTAGATATGACAGTCTCCATTACACAGCTACTATACATCCCCTTCAATGAAGAGCCACAAAACAAAATCAACATTCGGGAGAAAAAAGAAATTAACAACACCAAGGAGTTAAATAACATGCTATTAAATGACTAACGTATAACTGAAGAATGAAAATCAAGAACCTTGTTGAAGAAAATGAAAACAATTTTTTTCCTATGTTCACTTAATATTACAGTTGCTGCATTTGAAACAAAGCTCGTCTAATTTGCCCGATTAAAGAGTCAACAAGAATCTTTTTATACTTTCTCCTTGAGTGAGTGCCAGTTCTTTTGTTGCTATTTTCTTTTCACTAATGGCAGGAGGCCGCTTTCATATAAGCGTATTGTTGCTCCCAGATAAGGCCTTTAGGAATGTCAAGCATTTGTTGTTTGCCAGGTTTCTTTTTCTCTGCATAAACTGAGGCACAACCACTATGTGCTCTTCTCCTTGGGTGACTATTGTTGCAAATCCTCTTTGCCCAGTAGTGTTTGCTGTCATGTGGGCTAACAGTAGTTCTGAAAGGGCAGCATGATGCTGCCAGCGAGCTGAGTTGCAGTGTGGGACTGAATTGCTGTCATCTGTGTATTACATTTGAATCCCATTAACATGCTTAAGGGTCCGTGTGATATTTTTTGGAAGTTACCAGAACTGGGGCACCACCAGTTTGGGATGAGTTTAAGTTAAGAGTGAAGCAAGCAGTCACTGATTTTAAATCCCAAGTTAATTGTATTTCCTGCCTTTTGGTGCATTAAAGTACATTTTGCCCAACCATGTAACTGTTATGGCAAAACAAACGTTCAGTATTGCATAAGAAAGCAGACATCTTGTCTGATTTTGTTGATTTGTTGTCAGTACTTCAGGAATTACTTCGTTTCTGATACTGAGATGAAATAATTTGGCAAGGGCTCAAGTCTGCCTAATCTTCAAGCATTTTGCTCCTGTGTGCTACCAAGTACATGTTGGGAAATCTTTTGGATTTGAGGGCCAAATCCTGCTTGCGTAAAATATTTTTCACAGCTTTTAAGTTCTGGATTTTTAGGCAAGATGTTTAACCTCCTCTGTCAGAATAAATCTGTTTTCTCATCAGTGAAATAGGGGTGCTAATAATCAGCTTCACAGATGGCTGAGAACTAAGTATATGTGCAAAGATTGCATAAATCATAGAGTGCTATAAATTTTGAATATATTGAAATTGGAAAATTTTTTTCTGCAGCAGTAATAATTTTCTGTAGTTCATTGCTGTCCACAATAGTTTTCTTATGAGCTAAAGAAAGCCTTTTGGAATATTCTGTCTAGTCTAGAGATTATTCAAGGTGGTACTGAATCTCTTCTGGTTAATTCTATTTCACGTGGTTTAATAGTGTATGTAGTTTATCTGTTGCTTTGTAGAAAAAATTACCCTCTAAACTTAACAGTTGGAAGCAGCAATTGGCCTAAGTAAGTGGCTTTGGCTGAGGTCTTTCCTGTGATGTGTCATCTCAGCCACATGGTGGGATGGGGAGTTCTGCTCATTTCCATGGTTGCTGGTATACCTTATAGGTCTGCTTCCACACTCACTCCCTGGGCTCTGTTCCTGGGGCTATCTGTGCACATGGCAGCTGGTTCCCCGCAGTGCAGGAGAAAGTGCCCAAGGCAGGACCGCCTTGTTCTGCTGATCTCACGCGTGACACACCATTGCCTCTGCTGTTCATCAGATGCTGCTCAGAAAGTCATGTCCGCTTTCCAGACTGGGGATGAGTACCAGCTATGGAGCCGTCGGCCACAAGTGGGTTCCAGTCAGCCTTGTTAGTATGGTCAGTCACAGTGGTGTAGACCTGATGTCCCGGATCTAGTTTTGTGATTCTGACTCACATCTTGTGGTTTTAATGTTCTCAAGTGAAAGGAGTTCTTTGTTAGAAGATGGTTCTGAAGGCTGTTTCACAGTGCCTTTTGGTTTCAGTGGAATGGTCTTGTCTGACCTATGGAGTCTGTTGTGTAAGCTATAATTTTTTGTTTTGGAAATTCTAGTTGGTACTTGATAGCTTGTAGTCATTATTTAGCCTTGCCAGAGAGTCCCAGGTATGTCCCAGCACATGGAGGAGGTTGTAGGTAATGATTCCATTGTCACATGTCAGCTCATATCACGGTTGTTCAGTCCCTCTAAGGAAGATTTTGGAGACGTTTAAGGCATCTTTTTTTATTTTGTTTTGACTACTTTGCTCACGGAAGGTTTTGTGTTGGCTGTAAAAAAGGACAAATTGACTTAGAATTAATTTTTGTTAAGCTGAAATAGATGTATTTTCCTTCCCTGTCTTTACTTTAAAAAAACAAAGCTCTTCTGTTTTTGAGGAACGAGCCTGGTTAGAGAGCAAACATCATAGGATTTGAGTCCTTATTTTAACTTGCATTTTAGACCCCTTTTGTTGTTGTTGTTGTTGTTAAGTATGTGTTTGATGTTGGGAATTGATCTCACCATTTCTGACTTCAGGTTTCTCATATGATGTCTTGCTTTAAAATTCAACTTCATTGTTTTTTCTCCTCCTGCAGGACAGTCTTGGTGGTAATAGCAAGACAGCAATGGTGGCGACTGTGAGTCCGGCAGCTGATAACTATGATGAAACCCTCTCCACCCTGCGGTACGCAGATCGTGCCAAGCACATCGTGAACCATGCTGTGGTGAATGAGGATCCCAACGCACGAATTATCCGGGATCTCCGGGAAGAAGTGGAGAAACTCCGAGAGCAGCTCACGAAGGCGGAGGTAAGAGGCACAGCCAAGCAGGGTCCTGTGCATCTGCGAAAACCTTGCCACCTTAGAGCTCAGATCATCTTCCCTGGGCTCCGGGTGGGGGGGTTGGATGGGGGAGCAACTTGGCTTACAAGGTGTATGTTTCCCACAGCACAAGACATCTAAAGTGGGAAGAAACGGAAGATTGTCAAATTTGAAATTCAGGTGGGTCTCAGGACGGGGCGTCTCATGCCTGGATCCCGGACAGCCACCATGTGCTGAGCTGTCCCCGGGCCTGCTGGTTCCGGGGGCCGTTTCCTTCGGGGTGAGTAGACCGAGGGGGAGGCCTCCGGGACTGGGCAGGCCCGGCACCCACCCGCCGCCCTCATGGGGCGGCGAATGGGATTTGGGAGGGGCGCGACCTTGGGCCTGGGTTATTTAAACCTCCAGCAGCCTCCTGGCAGCTGGTGGGTCTCAGGACGGGGCGTCTCATGCCTGGATCCCGGACAGCCGCCATGTGCTGAGCTGTCCCCGGGCCTGCTGGTTCCGGGGGCCGTTTCCTTCGGGGTGAGTAGACCGAGGGGGAGGCCTCCGGGACTGGGCAGGCCCGGCACCCACCCGCCGCCCTCATGGGGCGGTGAATGGGATTTGGGAGGGGCGCGACCTTGGGCCTGGGTTATTTAAACCTCCAGCAGCCTCCTGGCAGCTGGTGGGTCTCAGGACGGGGCGTCTCATGCCTGGATCCCGGACAGCCGCCATGTGCTGAGCTGTCCCCGGGCGGCCAGTGCGCCATTTGGTGCCAGGTTCTGCCTGCTGGCCGCCCGGCCGGGGAGCTCTGGGGATTTGGTTCTTTGAGTTGCTGCTTAATTCGCTCCAGTTTGAACCCATTGTGCTTCTTGGACCTGAAACAGGCAGTAACTCTTCCTTAGCAAAACTTTAAATCACTAATTATTCTGAGTACCAAATACCAGTCATGCAGAAGCTAGGGCTTGGGGCCTGTCCTGCAAAAGTAGCTCCAACAGTTGGCCAATGTGTCAACTGGTAATGGAACAGAGTAGATTAGGCACGACTGAACAAACCTTAGCCCACAAGTAAAACTAGAAACCAGGAGGGCACAGAGGTCTTGCCGAGCTAGGTTCTTGTACCTGCTGGTCTGTGGGAGCCAGGGACGCTAAGCCACAGTGTCTAAGGCACAGGTCGGGACAGGTGAGGAGCTGTGCCAAGCTGAGTCAGAGCATCCATTGGCAGGCGAGTGATCTATGGCTGGGAACAGACCCGGTTGGGGAGCAAAGGGGACAACCCTAGCTGGGCTGAGGTTCCCACCAAGAGGCACATGGCCTGGAAGGGGAGCTGCGTTCTGATCTGGAAACAGTTGTAGTCTCCCTTGGCACAAGTGTGGACTGGGATTGGATGCACCGAACCGGGCCGGACCCCGACTCCCCCTGGTGTTCAGGAGGACCAGGGCAGATGTGGGATGGACCAGGCAGGGTCTCAAACCCCTACTGAGCCATGTGTGAGCCATATGTGGGTATAGACAAACCATGGCTGGGCTGGAACATCCAACAGCAAGAACCAGATTGGGTGGAAGGCCAGACAGGAAAAGCCACAGTTCCTGTTATTACAGGAGGTGGACTGAGTAGGGTTGGCTCATGGACCCACTGGTAAGCGTGAAACCTGGCATTGGGAGAGGTTCTGATGGAGGAGCCTGGGCAACTCCTCTGGCAGGACACAGACCTGGCAGGTAAACGCAAGAAACATGATAGGAAACAGCCCAGAAAAGGCCATGGAAAGCTACCCACTGGCATACAATTGGCTGATGTGGGGGCAAGACCAGGCTGAATCTGTCCACATTATCCACTGGCAAATCCAGGCACCAGTGTGGGTCGACCTAGGGTTGGTCGCAACAAAGACTAGTGCACATTATGGAATGCCGAGGTGAGGTTGCCTGTACCGGAAGGGACCGCAGCACCCTACCAGCCTGAGAACAAGAAAGGAAGTGGGCAGAGCCGGCAGGGGAATAAGGGAGGGTTCCTTTGCAGGACAGCTACTTCTGCAGGAGAGCATGGGCTGGGATGGGGGCAGACCAGACTAGGCAGAGCTACCACACCTGTGCGCCTCATGCGGACCAGATCAGGGAAAAGCCGGGCTGGGCGGATTATTCCTACTGGTGCAAGCAAAATTAAAGTGGGCAAGGGTTGTTTGGGCTTAGACGCAGCATCAACTGGAATCTGGGAGTGGGAGAGGCCTGGGAGGGAAATAGTGGGCTCATCCCTCTTGGGTTACCACTTCCACGGGAGGACATAAAACTAAGATAACTAAGATAGCGGCTGGGGTGGAATGGGGTGTGGGACAGACTGGATTACTGCTACACTTACTGGCAAACCAGGGTGGGGAGTGGGCCTGGTGGGGGTTATTGTGGGTCACTCCACCTAGGCTGCAGCTCCCACTGGTTTATGTGAGGGCCAAGTATGTGCTGGGCAGAACCAGGCTGGACTGCAACACCCATTGGTTCCAGTGGAAGTCGGGAGTGAAAACAGAACCAACCCAGCAACTGCAACCACCAGCTGATTGGAGCGATGGACGGTGCCAGGCCCTGTACTTGTTAGCACATACAAGAAGTTTCTGTGGAGATCTTCCTAGTCTAAATGCTGGACTCAGAACCCTAACGAAGAAAAAAGAGAAGACAGAACAGGTCAACCAACCATCTCAGCTATGATGGACTATGTCAATCAGTTGATTTTTCAAAGATCTCATAGTGCTTGGAGTGGCAAGATTGACAGCGATTCATGACTGTGGCAATATCAAAACCACTTGAGCAAGAACCTCAGAGCATGCCCTACATCTGGGACCTGGGGAGGGTGGGAAATTGGGTGGGCCTTCTCCCTTAAATAACCCCCTTTAAACATGAAGGTAACAATATGGAAAACATACTAGTATTATCCACTTTCCTGTAGCCCTTGAACCTTCTTACCCTAATTAACTGTGTAAAAAATGTCAAAATAAAATCTTATAAAAATTAAAAAAAAAAAATTGAAATTCAGAGTTTTTGTAGGTGTTAAAAGGTTCAAATAAGAATACAAAGAGAATTGAGAAATGCTTTTCTTCATTTGTAACCAGGGTACTCCTTACTGCTGGAAGGTGATAGAACTGCTGGCACACAAACTGGCACCCATATTGGATCCCAGGCAGGCCAGGCTTAGATTTAGCCACGAGGCTGTTTTGCTGGGTCCAAGCTGGTGTCTTTGATTCAGTGTCTTTACCGTCGATCAGTTTAATGTTGCTTATTTCACCATTAAGATTCTCTGGAATCTTAACATATCATTTGTTCTTTTTCTTAACTGACTAAGACATTTTGCAACCACTCTTTGTTGATGCGGTTTATGGCATCAATGCTTCATTGTAATACCCCTGAGTTTTTGAAACAGTTGATAAACCAGCTGATGGAAGATCTCTCCCTGTTACCATGCCTTTCCAATCAATCAATCTGCCATGCCTTTAGTGGAGGGTCTCTTATCCCTGTGCTGTGACCTCCACAAAGGTGCAGGTGCCTACCAGCATGGCCTGAGACAAGCAGAGAGGAGTGTGCAGCTGGTCCTGGGTCAAATCCTGCACTGGGTCATAGCAGGCTGTGGAATGAAGTCACACAGAAATGGCAGCAGAAGTTCATCTTGCAAGCAGCAACAGCCTAAACGTGATGAATCTCCACATCCATCCACACACAGGGACAGCAAAAGAACAGAAAAAACTACCCATGGGGAAGCTGGACCCACCTCTGGAAGACCATAGTCCAGACAGCACGTGGGTGGAGAATGGGAGCGTAGGAAACGATGGAGGGAAACACCTTGGTCCCTGGAAGACTGTAGTCCCTGATCTCAGTGTGGGTGGCTGGAAGCAGGAACTAAGCCTGGAAGAAACCAGTCCACAATTTGGCCCTGGAGTAGCAAGTGTGGTGGACATGGGAGATGCATGGTGGATGCAGGGCAAATAAAGCTGGCTCTGGAGTGCCAGGCACGTGAGTGGTTTGAAGCTGATACCATGTCACTGTGCAAGTCAGCCTGGTCCTGGTGTACCAGGCAGGGCAGTGGGCAGGCTAAACATGAGGGGACTCCAGCTGTGCCCCCTCGCCCATGTTCTGGAGCAGATGTAGTGTGTGTTGGAGGCTGGTGGAGCACCCTCAGAACAAATCTGGTCCTAGAGCAGTGGACTGGATACCAGCTAAGTTGGCCTGGCCCTGGAGTAGCTTGCAGGCCTGCTGGGAATATGGGGTGGAGTGGTATGAGGGATTTACTAATGCTAGTGAGGAGCTAGCCTGGCCCTGGAATTGGCAGCTGGTGGTCGAGGACAGAGGGGGCACTGCCCAAACTGCCTTGGCTCTGTAACAGCAGCCATGGCCACAGACTGGACAGGCTAGAGTTCCGGGGTGGCCAGCATGGCCAGCCTGTCCTTGTAGCAATTGGCAGGGTGGGAGTGCTAGATGTGCAACTGGCACAGGGGAATCAGCAGGTGGGCCAACAGTCAGCTGGGGATGCCGAATGGTTTGATGACCCCAGCTGTGCCTGGGGCAGCCACCATAAGGCAAGTCAAGCTGGCTAGATGCACTGGGGGTGCTGGGTTTGAGGCCTTGGTGGTGCCGCAAATGGCATTGAATGCTGTGGCAGTGGTGGGGTGGGGACATGGCTAGCTGAGCACATGTGGACCTGGAGAGGCTGGCTGGTGGGCTTGAGCCTGGGGTTGCCCTCCAAGTCTTTCCGGTTCTTCAACAGCAAGCAGTCCAGCAGTTGTGCTGGGTGTGTGGGGATGCTGGAAGGGCATGTGATCCTGCAGCAAGTAGTGAAGGGTGAGTTGACCAGGGACATTGGTGTGTTGGCCTGACCCTGGAGCAGACTCATGGCAGGTTGGTGCTAGAGACATTGGCAGGAGTGCTAGAGGCACAGTGGGAGCAGGGCAATCAGGCCTGTAGTTTCCGAAAGTGTGTGGTACCTTTGGGATGAAGTGCATGTACGCTGGCCCAAGTGGTCTGTCCTGGCCTTGGAAGAGTGGGCATGTTGTCAGGCCAGACAATCAGAAACACAGAGTACCAAGGGGGTCGGCAGCTTAGCAGTCCCAGTCCGGAAGTGGCTGGTTGGTCAGCAGCTGTTGGAGGGAGCAGGTAGCTGTCTGAGTCAGCCTGGTCTTGAGCTGCTGACTGGGCAGATGGACAGGCATGCTACAGGCATTTGTGGGGTTGATGGGATGGTGGCAGAGCCTTCTGAACCCTGGGGCATTTGACAAGTTGGCTGTGAGCACAGAAACTGAGATTAGGGCCCATCTGACCTGGCAGTGACAAGGCTTGTCAGAGCAGTGGTCATGAGATCTGTCCCTGGAGTGGCAGGCAGAGCCACCAGGAGTAGCCTGAGGGAGGCATGACAGACAGGCTAGAAGCACAGGTTTTTCCTGCCCAGAAGACCTGTGCCTGCTGCAGCAACCAAGGTGGGAATGCTAGAGGCACTGTGTGCCCAGGGAGAGTGAGCCTAACGATGAGGAACAAGATGGAGAGCAGGGGTGGGACGCTCCCTGGCAGAGCCAGCCTAGACCTGATGTAGCCAACAGAGCAGCAGGGGTGGGGTGCTTTGTGTGCGTGGCTGGTCCTCAGAGCTAGCCTAGGCCTCAAGCATGAGCAGGGCTGGAGGGCCTGTGTGTAAGAGGCTTGTGGATGCTCTTACAAATGGCCTGGCCCTATAGCCACCAGAGCTAGGCTGGGGGACACGGTGGGCATTACTTGAATTGTTGTTGTCCCTAAGTGCCAAGCAGGCATGCTTGGTGAAAGGAGAGGCTGGCTTAGCCTGCCTCCCCTGGAGCAAGCAGAGAGCAGTTGTAGACATGAAGGTGCTAGGGTCATACTGTATCTCTTGGTCCCTAATAAAATAATTCTTTAAAGTATGAGAACAGGCTGTTCCCCTATTTCCATGTCCTTCCTGGTCCCTTCCTCTGGGGAGGGAACACAGGGATAGAATCAGCGTATTACTCATCCCTCACAGCTGTTGCCATATCAAACAGTGAGATGTGGCTCACACTAACCTCATCTCTGCGTCACTGTCAAAGGAACTGCGCTTCAGCTTTCAGCTTATCTCCAGGATGGTGTTGTGGGGTGCAAGCAAGATCATGCCAGACAAGTCTAGGGTGTATTAAGGAATCTTCATTATCCAAGTTTGGTGATAACAGGGAACACTAGAAATTAACAAATGCCAAGTTCGTGTGACAACCCAGTGTGAATGGAAACCCTGAGAGGAAGAATTGGTCATTACCCAGAAGTCTGTCTGTTAATCTGAATACCTATGTTCCAGCTTCCCCAGCAATATAAGTTATGCTAAGAGACATGCAGTGAACAGCTTGGACACACAAGGCTGCAGACATTCACATTTCCTTGCCTTCTCTGCCTACATTCCATTACTGCTAGGCCTCATCTTCTGGAACTCTTGAAAGTACACAAATTAGCAATTCAAAGTTTTTTAGAATGAACATCATTATTGTCCCACCCAAACTGTGAACAGAGGGTGAGAAATACAGACATACAGGGGCCATGCTTGGGGGCTTCCTGTCCTCAGAATCTGCTGGAATACAGAGAGCAATCAGGTCCTGGAGTGCCAGAGTGATGGAAGCAGGTGACCAAGAGAGTGAGCCCATCCCTATCATGGAGTTCATTGGGGGTTGTGAGGGGAGTGGTTACACAGCAATGCAATACCTCCCCCTCTCAGGTTCCAGGTGATGATGGGTGAGTGTCACAGGTGGGCAGAAGGGAAAGCCTAGATGGAGTGGGGGGTGTTTCTTTCAAGCTGATAACCCTGAACTTGCTGCCTACCCTACAATATTGAGAGAAGGAAGCCACAAGTCTCACCCTCTGTTTCTCTGTCTGGGTGAGGTAATAGACATTACTGCCTGTTGTGAATAAGTTTCTTTCTCTCTGCACTTGGGGTGACTCATGTGAACCCCTCCCTGAGATGGTGCATAAAAGGCACCATTTCCACTATTTTCTTGTGTGTTTCCTCCCTTGGAGCCCCATCCTGCCTCTAGGACAGCAGCCATTTTCTTTATTCTTATTAAATAAATCATGCTTTGTAAGCTAGAATTGTCTGCATGAAAATTGCATCATGTGAGAAAAAAAACAAACAAACAAACAAACAAAAAACCGAGGTTTTTGCTGCAGTGTTTTGGTTTGAATTCTCTGCAACTCTAGCCCACCTTGCTGTGGGCAGCAAGAAGTCCACAAATTAGACAGGCTACTGGTAAGTGTTGAGGCTGGCCTTCTGGCCTGGCCCTGGAGGAGCTTGCAGAAGGCATATGGATGTGGGAAATGCCACTGGGGGGTCAACTAGCTTCAGATAAGTTGACAGGGTGGACATGTTGTGAGAAGGGGACTCAAGGCATGCATGCTGGGGCTGGTAGAGGCAGCATGGCTGTCAGAAGGGACCCAGCGCTGAGGGGACAGATCACTGGCTGAAACCTGACTGGCTTTCAGCAGCAGATGGTGGACAGTGTGACAGTGTGATTGGGCTCAAGGTGCACTGGCGCTGGCTCACTAAGCTTGGCCCTGGATCCTAAAGTGGGGAAACAGAGGGAGCATATTAAAGGCACACCCTTCCCCCAGCACAATTAGGCTCTGAAGTGGATGACTGCAGTGCTATGGCAGCAGGGACACTGGCCAGGATGACTTGGCTATGAAGTAGATGGTGGGAGGACAGCGGTTGTAGAGTGTAACAGCTTGTCTGGCCTGGCCCTGGAAAATGCAGCCGGTGGGTGCGTTTTTTCCTTGGCTTGTTATCATAAGTCCTTGTCCCTGGAGCACTCTGTGCATGCCTGGTACACATGTGAGTACCAGCTAAGCCCTCTTGGCCCAGGAGTGTGCCGTAGGAGCAGGAGTGGACACTGGGCCGGTGGAGTCCCTATTAAAGCACACCTGGCCCTGGAGTGTGTGTGTGTATGGGGATGGGGTGGATTACAGGCAGAGTGTACCTGACCCTGGAGCAGCAGGCATAGTGGTAGGGTGAGAGGAGTGGGGATCATTGACCTAGTCCTTGAACCTCTGGAGCACTGGGCAAGTGAGTTAACGGAGCCTGGGCCCCATCTACACTGGCCTGAACTTGGAGTATCATCCTGACGGGCACTAGTGGTACAGGGTGAGCAGGAACCACTGACTAATTCTGTCTGCCTTCAAGTCACCTGTGGAGCATAGGGGCAGGTGGACTGGAGGTTAGGGGTCTCCCTCCAAGTAGGCCTGTTCCTGCATCAGGGGACAGGGCAGGAGTGCTAGAGGCAGTGTAGACGGGTGGGCAGATCTGGCCCTGGAATGCAGGCAGAGTGCCATGCTGGAGGGCAGGGGCAACCTGGCTCCACCCTGGAGCAACTGGCGTAGTTATGGGACCTGGGGACAAGTGGCCAGCCCAGCATACCCAAACTGGGAGTGGCTGTTGGGAGAGCGGTTGTGTGAGTGAACAGATTTGTGGCCCTGGCCACCTGACACTAGATCTGCGGACCGGGTGGGCATGCTACAGGTTCAGAGGGGAAGAAGGAAGCCGGGCACGTAGCCAATACTGCTGGGGCCTGGAGCTCAAGGCATGTCCATGGGGTGCATCTATTCTGGAGGGATGTTGACTGTGGCCAAGCCGACCTGGCCCTAGAGTAGAATATGGGGTGTCAGAGTGGGTTGAGAAGCGGTGATTGGGATTCTGGCAGAGCTGTCGTGACCCAAGAGGGGGACGGCATTGGCGATGAGCCTTTGGGGCAATGGCTGAAATCACCTGGCTCTGGTGCAGATTTCTTGTGGGAAGGGGCATGCTAGAGGCTTACAGTGCTCCAGCACAGCACAGCTGGCCCTGGAAGGGCTGGCATGATGGTTAGGGTCATTGGGGAAGCAAGCACAGCCTCAGGAGATTGGAGTGGCACACAGGGCACTTGGCCAAGATGTGCAGGGCCTGGAAGCTGAGCAGGCCTGCACATACAGTGGTTTTCATTAACACCGATGTGGTCCAGGGGAAGTCAGCCAGCAGGACAGTGGCACTGGCAGAGACAGCCATGTTCCAAAAAAGGGGCAGAGGCTGTTCTGAGGAAATCATTTATTAGACTGCTGCTCACAATTACCTTGACAAAGTAACTGATTATAAGCGACCTAATAAAGACTGTTCCCTTAAAAAAAAAATAAATAAAAAATAAAAGAAGCATAAGGTTCATATAGGATCCTGACGCATGAAAGTTATAGAATTTTGTCACTAGGCTACCGCGCCGGGTCTCACTACTTGCCTCTTAAACATTGGTTTGAAAGTGCAACAAACAAACTTAAACAGAGAAAGGAAATTATATGCATAGTTGTGACCTTTTACGCAGCAGAACTGTCAATGTACACCAATGACTCATTCATCCAAAACCAACCTGAAACTGATGAGAGAATCACGCGAGATTTCTGGGTAGAAGATCAACACAATCAAGCTGGTATTCCTAATAAGAAACAAATAAGAAACAGTATGAAAACAAAACAACAAAAAGAGAAATGAGATCTAAAATATTAATTTACACTACATTTCCAAATATCTTTCTGCTCTGTATTTTAAGGTGTCAAGTGAACTAACAGCCAAAAGCGAATAAAAAGAAGAAAATTCTCAGAATCAATTGAACATTCAATGAAGAGTAACTCTAGATTCTTGTCCTACATTTCTGTTTTTCCAGACTTGAATGGGATCCTGAAGGAGAGGCCAGGAGGTGGACTGATGTGAGAGGCGACAGCGGCCCCTGCTGTTGGAAGGCTCAAGCTGCAAGAGAGGAGGCCACTTCCTGCCTGAGGTGAAGCCCCGCCCCTCACTCCCCCTCCCTCCAGAATCCTGACTGCCCAACCATCCTTTGTGATTCTGATTGGCTGCGCGTTGTGATGTCATGCGTAGTCATGGTATGTGTGGGAGCGGTCCAATCAGGCGCGCCCAGGAAGCCCTGTGGCAGCAGGCAGGAGGTTGTTGTGGGCGCCACCATAGCCGCATGGCTGGTTGTGCTGGTGGAGAGGCGCAGGTGGCTGAGCCAGTGCTGCCCTGTGAGCTCCCTCCCCGCAGGAGCCTGTGCAGGACCCCCGACTGGTGAGAAGCTGGGAAGGGTGAGTGTGTGAGAGCATCTCCTGAGGCCGCGGGGCGGGCGGGGGCCAGGAGGGGGACCTTGGGGTCCTCACTCTGCAGCACTGACCTTGAACACTAGGACTCAGAGTGGAACCCATTGTGCAGTGAGGAGGGGGGAGTGCCCAGGGACAGTTCGACCTTCATGTTGGGCAGGATTTCCTTTTTCTTTATGTCAAGGCATGTGTTGAGTTGAGAAGCAGTGTCTCCAGCCCCCAGCTCAGTCCTCAGTGAAGCTCCTCCTAAGGGTCTGGGGCAGTTTTCTTGTTGCTCACACCAGACCAGCACAGACTCCAGCAGTTAGAACAAACAGCCTTGTTTTGCTCAGAGTTTTGCTGCAAGGTTGAGGGGCAGCATGTGGTGCTGGCGTTGTGCTTGGCAGAGGCCTGGGGTGGCACAGTGACATTGCTGACAAGCTATTTGAAAAAATCCTTTGTCAATTTAAGTCTTGGTCTCTTTGATCTTCCATCCCAAAGGTGACTAAATCCTAGTACTGTTTGATAATTGATGTTTGTGATTTCTTAAACTGAATTATTAAAAGTGATATGGTATGGTACATAGATCTTAAAAAATGCCTTTTTTTCTTTTCTTCCTTTCTTTTAATGTTCAAATGAGAGTTCACGTAAGAGAAAGGGCCAGGTGCCTTGGCCTAGCAGTTAAAGTCCTCCCCTTGAGTGCCCTGGGATCCCATATGGGCGCTGCTTCTAATCCCGGCAGCCCTGCTTCCAATCCAGCCTCGTGCTTGTGGCCTGGGAAAGTACTCATGGTCAGCCCAAGGCCTTGGGACCCTGCAACCCCATGGGAGACCCAGAAGAGCCCCAAGCTCTAACTTCAGATCAGCACAGTGCCGGCAGTTGCAGCCACTTGTGGAGTGAATCAGCAGACAGCAGATGTTTCTGTGTCTTCTACTTTCTCACTATATATCTGACTTTGCAATAAAAATAAATCAATCTGTTTAAAAAATAAGACACAAAGATCTTCTACCCACTGGCTCACAACACAGCTGGCTAAAATAACCAGTGCTGCACCAAGCTGAGTCCTGGAGCCTGCAGCTTCCTCCAGGTCTTGCATGTGGGTGATCAGGGCCCATTTACTTGGATGATCTTCCACTGCTTTTCCCAGGAGATTCAGAGAGAGCTGGGCTGGAAGTAGAACAGCTGATCCCATATGGGATGCTGGTGTTGCAATTGGCAGCTTTACATATTATAGCACAATGCTGGCCTTTGCTTTTGTTTTTGATGTGATGACAGTAATTTTCTTACTTTTTATTTCTCATATGCTAATTCACATATGGGACAATATTCTTAGGTTATAATTAGTAAAAAAATCTGATGGTGTGTTTAGCATTTGTGAAGTAGAAGAATTTCAGTCTAACATTTCCTCCATGTTCATTTATTTTGTTTTTCTAGGACTTGATTTCACTTTATTGTTTTCATGTAGTGTTAACTGAGATCTCTGATCACATTGCTAAGTAGCAATTCCCACTGGCTGGGCACTGATACTGTGGCATTAACTTGTCCTGATTACTGCCAGCTGGTGTGTACCTTCCCTTGTTGTTCTATGAGATTTTTCTTCATATAATGCACTAGTGTAGTTAGAATCATTGGGAAGAAGCATGAGGTCCTCAAAATCGTGTGTGAAAAGCTGCACCAAACATCTGTGCCAATTCTTGTTCTCAAATTATTTCTTTGTCTCACCATCTTTATTCAATTTAATTTACAAAAGTCCTTGAGTCAAGGTGATCTACCATCTGCTGGTTAACTCCTGAATTCCCTGTAACATTGTAACAAGGTCAGGGCTGAAACAGGAGCCAGGAACTAAGTCCATGTTCATGATAACAGTTGCAAAGACTCACATTCTTGAGAAATTCTCTGTCCACTTCCAGGGAGTGCATTAGCAGCAAGATGGAATTGGTTGTGGAGCAGTAACACAGACACTGGAAGTCTGGTGTAGCGTGAGCGTCTCCAAGCAGTTTGTCATCCACTCTACTAGATGCCCACACCTCCTCATTTTACCTGAATATCTTATAGGACTGATGTTCTGTCCTTTATATATATATATTTTTTTTGCAAAGTAGGACATTTAGAGAGGAAGATCTTCCATCTGCTGATTCACTCTCCAAGTGACCACAATGGCTGCTGCTGCACTGATTTGAAGCCAAGAGTCAGGAGATTCCTCCAGGTCCTCCGTACGGGTTAAAATTCCAAGGCTTTGGGCTGTCCTCGACAGCTTTCCCAGGCCACAAGCAGGGCCATCTTTGACATTGTGACTAAGGCAGTGCACTATCCATTTAGGTTCAAGGTTAGTTTTCCAGCATTGGTAATTACAAAATGCCAGATAACTTCATGCAAAACGCTGGGTAACATCATTGTAAATCATATGGTGGATGAGGAGGAGGTTCAGTGGGAAAAGCAAGCCTGACTATTGATTACCAGATTTGTACATTTAAACAATCCTTGTGACATGTTCTGAGATAGCACGTTACACAGTTGCATGCAATGCCAGAATTTCTTATAAGGGCCAGTTAAAATTTGTGATTTTCACCTTCTGATCCGTTTCCTTGCTAATGTGCTTGGAAGATTGCATGAAATCTCCGAGTTGCTTGAACGATTGCACCCCTGTGGAGGATCAGAATGGAGTTCAGGCTCCTGGTTTTGGCCTGGACCTTGCTGCCTCTTGTGGCCACATGGAGAGTAAACAAGTAGAGCGAATCTCAGTGTGTCTGGCTTTGACACTTGCTCTATAATTATCTCAAACAAATTATGTTTTTATTATTATTATTTTTAAAGATTTTTATTTATTTTATTACAAAGTCGGATATACAGAGAGGAGGAGAGACAGAAAGAAAGATCTTCCATCCGATGATTCACTCCCCAAGTGAGTGCAAGGGCTGATGCTGTGCCGATCCGAAGCCAGGACCCACGTGGGTGCAGGGTCCCAAAGCTTTGGGCCATCTTGACTTCCCTCCCAGGCCACAAGCAGGGAGCTGGATGGGAAGTGGATGGGAAGTGGAGCTGCCGGGATTAGAACCTGTGCCCATATGGGATCCCGGGGTGTTCAAGGCGAGGACTTTAGCCACTAGGCCATGCGGTCGGGCCCCAATTTTCTCAAATTAAAAAAAAAAAATTAGGCCCATTTTATACTCTGTAGGTGGGGACTGTTAACTTTCTTCTAAATAGATTGTTGTTAGTGTTAAGGGATGATTCTGATTTTAAAACTTCTGCAGAATTTTGATCACCATGTACTTGAATACTATTGCAAGATATATTGCAGTGTTTGAGTTTATATGCAGCATAAACTGAGTAACCAGCTGCCCAGGCTTTCTTCCATGTATCTTGTTTTTTACAGCACACAGGGTCTTCCATTCCAGTTCCCTGCATAAGCTTATCCTATTGTGAACTGTAGTCACCACACACTGGGATGGGACACTGGATCTTGTTCCTTCTGTCTCACTTTCTTTGCTACCTGTTCTACCTCCTTCCTTTCCCCAGGCCTCACTCTTCTCAGCCTGTAATAATCACTATTCTAACTTTTCAGCTGCGTTTTGATATTTGTATAGAATAACATGTTAGATTTTTTTTCTGCATTTGCCTTATTTTATTTCTTTATATCCAGTTTCATCTATTTTGTTGCAAATAAGAATTTAGTCTTTTTATGGCTGAATGGAGTCTTTTGGCTTCTATTAGATTTCACTATTAATAAAATCAGGGTAAACACATGAAATCTAGAATTAAAAACAGAATCAAATATCTTCATTTTTATTTCCTGTGTCTTTTCTTTCATTTACTTTATGTGTGTGAATACTAAATTACATAACAATGAAAATAGTCATTCTAATTTGGTTACATATCTTAAAGGAAACATGTTTTAGTTTTTTGGCATTCAGTTGTGTGATGGCTGTAGGTCTGTCATGTGTAGATACTGTTTTATTAAGGACTATTTGTGTGCTGCAACTGAAGTATATTGGGCTAAATTTATAGATTTGTAGGTTTGGTCAACTTACATATATGGAAATTACATTGAGTGCTTTCTGTAAGATGATTTTAATGATGCTTGTCCTCCATCCTGTTTATGTGAAATATTTGGTTTGTGGATTTGCCTTTATTGGACCATTTTCTACATCCTCAGTTTAGGTGCAGCTTGCTATTCTGTGTGAGTTTATTGATGTGTTGTTGCATTTATTTTGCATATACTATGATAATAATTTTTCATCTGTTTTTATCAGGTATACTGGTCTACTTTTTTTTTTAAAGATTTATTTCTATTGGAAAGTGAGATATATACAGATATACAGAGAGGAGGAGAGACAGAGAGGCTAGGTTTTCTTTCTGTTGATTCACTTCCCCAAGTGGCTGCAACACTCAGAACTGCACCTAAATGAAACCCGTGGCCAGAAGCCTCTTCCAGGTCTCCCACGTGGGTGCAGGGTCCCAAGGCTTTGGGCCATCCTCAACTGCTTTCCCAGGTCACAAGCAGGGAGCAGGATGAGAAGCAGGGCTGCCTGGGTCAGAACCGGTGACCCTATGGGATCCTGGCATGTCCAAGGTGAAGACTTTAGTGACTAGGCTACTGCACCGGGCCCAGGTAATACTGATCTATGATTTATTAATAATTTTGTTTAAACTGGTGTATGAAAAGTATTTCAGAAGAAGCATTAAAAACCAATGTGTGGAAAACCAATTGTACAGCAATGAACATTGCATTATTATTGCATTGTGTTTTTTCTGTTTTAAACAGACATAGGTGAAGATCTTCCTACTGTTGACTCAGTCTAGTTTAGGAATCTACGTATTGTTAGGCTCAGCATAAATTTGGTACTGTTTTCCCCCTTTCCATTTTATACAAAATTCTGGCAAATTTGGTGTTAATTTTGTATAATTCAGTAATGAAAACACCTGGGGATGACATTTGGTTTGAAAATATTTTATTCCTGATTCATTGTTACTGATTCATTGTTACTGTTGGTTTTGTCAGGGTTTTAGTGTCTTTCTGATTCACTTTGGTAGGCTAACTAAAAGCAGCCAGAAATGATGAACAACTTATTTGTTTATAATTACTCTTGGTAATCCCTAGTGATCCATTGTATTTCTTTTTTTCTTTTTTTCCAGTTAAGCTCAATGTTATCAGTATGGAAGGCAGAGTTATAGAGAAAGAGGGAGAGTTAGAATGCGAGATCTCCATCTGCTTTATCCCTCTCCAAGTGACCACAATGGCTGAATCAGGACCAGGTTGAAGCCACAGTCAGTAGCTTCTTCAGTTCTCCCACATCAGTGCAGGGACTCAAGCACTTGGGACATCCTCAGCATTCCTGTGTGCAGCAATAGGAAACTGATCAGAAGTAAAGAGCTGGGCCTGGTTCAGTAGCCTAGTGGGTAAAGTCCTTGCCATACATGTGGCAGGATTTCATATTGGTGACAGTTCTAACCCAAGCAGCCGCACATCCCATCCAGCTCCCTGCTTGTGGCATGGGAAAGCAGTTGTGGGTGGTCCAAAGCCATCCTGTGTGGGAGACCTGCAAGCAGCTCTGGCCTCCTGGCTTGAAATCAGCTCAGCTCAGGCCATTGTGTCCACTTGGGGAGTGAATCAGCAGATGGAAGGTTATCCTCTCTGTCTCTCCTCCTTTCTGTGTAGCTGACTTTCCAATCAAAGTAAATAAATTGGTTGTGATTTGCGGCAGCATCAGATAGCAGATGCTGGCACTGGTGGCTAATCTGTCAAGTTAAATGACAGAAGCATCTGGAAAGTGCATGATGTGGGAGTGGGAGTGGCCTAGGAGGAATAGAGTGGGCACCTCCCTGTTACCACTCTCACTGGAGAGTCTGAAAACCAGGACTGGAGCAGGGGTGGCTGGACAGAATGGCACCCAGCAGCATGAGTGTGGGCTGGATAGTGGAGCTGGTTAGGTTGAAGTAGGCTTCAGTGCTCATTGACATGTATGAGAGCTGAATGGATTGTGGGACAGACTGACTAGTCTGCTGTATATACTGGCAAGTAATGGAACAGGTCAGGTGGTGGGCCTGGTGGGGGTTATTGTGGGTCGCTCTGACTAGGCTTCACCTCCTACAGGTTTATGTGAGGGCTGAGTGTAGAATCCACAGATTGACATAGTCCACCTTAGAGTCTCTGTCCTCTGTGCTTGGCAGAATCAGGCTGGACTGCAACACCCACTGGTTCCAGTGTAAGATAGGACTGGAATCAGAACCGACCCAGCAACTGCAACCACCAGCTGATTGCGGTGAAGGAGCTGTGCTAGGCCTTGTATTTGCAAGTATACACAAGAATCTGGTTCAGGATCACCTCAGACAAAGTTTCTTTTGTGATCTCCCCAATTGAACTGCCAGAATCAGAACCCTACCCATGAACAGAAGTGCAGGTTCCATGGTATGCCATGGAGTGCAAGTGCCAGAGCCTAGCCTCCTCAGAGGCTCAGACGGAGCAGTGGAGGGCATAACCAGGTACACATGGAGGATATGGCAGTCTATCAGAACCTGCAGAGGATACCTGGCACCACAACAGAGGACAGAACAAATCAATCCACTACCCCAGCCATATGTTGGCAGTGAAAACCTGGGCAAACAGAGACTCTAAGGTGGACTATGTCAATCTGTGGATTCTGCAGCTATTTCTTCATGCTTGGAATGGCGAAATTGGCAGCAGTTCATAACTGTTGAACTATCAAGACCACTTGAGCAAGACCCTCGGAGCATGCCCCACATCAGGGACCTAGGATGGGTGTGAGGCTGAGTGGGGCTTCTCCCTTTATCTCGCCATTTACCCCAGAAGCAGACAATAAGAATGTGGAAATAGTATTCTTACCCACTTTCAAGAAAAAACAAAGAAAAAACAAAACAAACAGTATGTAATAAAAAATGGAAAGAAATACAGCAGCCTGCACTTAGGATGGCTCTACGTGGGAAGTTCATTTTACAAGCAGTGGCAGAACCCACTTTGCCACAGACAGCCCTGATCCATTCTACTACTGTGATGTTAATTTTAATATGTTCTTTTGGATGTTATGTACTTGAGCCTACTCTTGCTTAATCTCTGTAAAGGTTTATTGATTTTGTTTTCTTTTAAGAAAAATGAATGATTGTGTTATCTTCAGTGTTGCTTGGTATAGTTTATTCATTTCTTCATTAATCTATTCTTTGAATTTCCTTTTTCTACTCCTAGACTAGGCTTCTTTCTCTGGGACTTACAGACTAGTACTTAGTTATTTGATAGTTTTGTTGTTATTTTTTAGGTGTTGGGCATTTAAAGTGAAAACTTTAGATTTCTATATTTCTCTGATGACAGTTGGTTCTTTTGCATTGGCAATAGGCAGTATTGTTGAAGAGTGGGCTTTGGCTGCCATAAAAACATGCTATAGAGTGTATATTTTGAATCACAGAATTCATTTCTTATGGTTCTTTCTAACATTTTATTTTGATGCTGTTTACACAGTTGAGAAGGGAGCACGCATGCACATGTGGATACTGATTCAGCTAGGAAGGATGGAGAGTTGTGGGAAAATGGATGAAACCATTGTTTCCAAATTTTGTTCTTCCTATATGTAGGGGATGGGGAAGAATGAATGAAGCCACTGCCAGAATCTTCACAATAGAACCATGGGCCATCTTATTTTCCAGGGTCCCCGCTGTGAAGCATGCTCTAAGGGTTCTGTTCAAATGGTTTCCATAAGAAATCCTTCCAAGTTACATTGCTTGACATAGTCCATATTGAAATCTGCATTCATCCAGATCTTTGGTTAAATACTTGGCTGGGGTAGTTGTCCAATTTGTTCTGCCCTCCTTCTTCTTCTGTGATAATGCATGTCCTCTGCAGGCACAATGAACTGCCATATCCCCCATATGCATGAGAGCGTGCTGTCCTCTGCTCCATCTTCAGCAACTGAAGAGAACCAGTTCTGACACATGCACTCCAAGGTCAAAGCAGAGATCTCACGTATCTCTACATGGATGGAGTTCTGAGTACCTCGGTTCAGTTGAATGATTCCTAATGAAATTTTATCTGAGGTGATCCCAGACTTGACTGTTGTGTGCACTTTCAGTCCAGGATTCAGTTCAGTGTGTCACCCACATGAGCCTGTGCATATACTGGTGGTTGCAGTTGCTGGATCAGTTTTGTCTCCAGTCTGTTCTGTTATGCAAAACCAATGGATGCTGTGGCGGAGCCCAACCATGCACACCTTGCACTTGGCGCTCACGTGCACCAGTTGGGAACTGCATCGCAATCACAGTGACATCCAATAATCCATACTAGGCCTGCCCGCATCATGGTTCCTGTATGCATTGTGTGCAGCAGACTGCTGTGTGCTGAAGCCTGGACCAGTGTGTCCCATTCCCAATCCCAGTGTCCATGAGTGTCAGATGGTTCCATGGTCATGTGTAGCTCAGCCCTTTACAGCTCCTAGCTCTTGAGCAAAGCAGTGGAAATTGCAGTTGCTACCATGTATTCCCCACAGGATCTGTCCCCAGATTTCACTCTTTTGCATGCTTGTCAGTGTCATGGAACAGCCTAATATTATCTGCCCCTTCTAAAAACCTCACTGGCAGTAGTGTGAACTTTCCCTGCCAGACAGGCCTCCAAGCCCTACCTTTACTGCACACCAATGGATTGTGGTTGGTGGCAGTCCATGCTAACCAGCCCAGCTCAGGTCTCCCATATTGGTGGGTGCATTAGTCTGACCCAGAAATATCCTGTTGGCCCCTCCAAACCACTAGGTATTAGACCCCTCATTTACCTGCAAGTACAGTTGTTTTGTCAGTAGAAGTGACTCAGAAGCCATTCCTTACCTGCAACATACTCCTTCAGTGCTCCTGCCTCTCACACATCCTCTTACCCCCTTCCGTGAGCAATCCACAGTCCCTGCACCTGGTTCTACAGCCTGGTCTTCTGAAGTGCCGTTTAACAGTGGGGTGGTGTGCTGGCCTGGAAGTCTGTCCACCCAGTAGAGTCCCAAGCTCCTGTCATGTGTGCTGGACGTGGACCTTGCCCCTCCACCAAACCAAGATCCAAGCCCCACTCAGAATTCTGCAACCCAGTCCACCAGCAGACCATGCCAGCAAGCTAAGCTAGGGCTCTCTCCTCCCCTCCTCCACAGCTCCTGGGACCAAGCACATGAGAAAATCCCCAGGATTGTTTTGCCTGAATGGGCATGATCCCCTAGGGCCTTGAATGCTCCCAGCAGTGCCATCCCCTGTCACTCTGCAAGCCTGCTTGCCCAGGCCCCACAAACCCACTGCCTTGGTGTCAGTTCAAAGGTGGAAGGTGCCGGACACCCATCTTATGGTTCTAATGACCAAAAATTTAAGAGCAAGATGATAATAGTCTTGGCTTCTTCTGAGCTGTCTCTCCCTGGCCAACTCACAGCCTCCATCTTTCTATACCCTCACATTGTCTCACATTGTGTTTTCTTTGTTCTTGTGCATTCTTTTCTAAAGGAAAAAAAAGTCAGTTTGCAACAGCATTTCACAGGGAGGGTATTACTAGCTGAATATTGACTTCTTCTTTTTTTTTTTCTTAATTTTTTTTTAATAGGCAAGAGAGATTTCCAGAGAGGAGAGCAGAGGGAAAGATCTTTTAAGCTGCTGGGTCACACCCCCAAGTGGTTGCAGCGGCCACACCCAAGCCAATCCAAAGGCAGGAACCTGGAGCTTCTTCCAGGTCTCCCTTGCAGGTGCAGGGTCCCAAAGCACAGGGCCATCCTCTACTGCTTTCGCAGGCCACAAGCTCGGAGCTGAAATGGAAGTGGAAAAACCATGACAATATCTGGCACCCACATGGAATCACAGCTTATGCAAAGCAAAGACTTTAGTGACTAGGATACCACACCAGACCAGCTAATTAGATTGTTACAAGAAGTGTCTTTTAGTGTAGTCATATTGGTGGTCTACCCTTTGTGATACAAAATATTGTGAGACACATTTCTGTCCTGAGCATTTGGAAGGATGCAGTAATCTGCCCCAAAGGCAACAACCATCTCAGAGGAGGATATGGTTTTAAATTAGTGTTATGATTGCCCTTAATTTCATTTAATTAATTTATTTCTGTACATTTGTTGGCTTATGCTCATTAGATTTATTTATTTTTATTGTAAAGGCAAACTTATCTATTCATAGACTTATCTAAATATAGATAGATAGATAGATAGATAGATAGCAGAGAGAATAATGCAGTGTGTGTGTTAGGGGAGAATCCCAGTGACATCACAGGTGGTTGTTATTTTAAAGATTTATTTTTGTTGTAAAGTCAGATTTACAAACAGAGGAGAGATAGAAAGAAAAATCTTTCATTCCCTGGCTCTCTCCCCAAGTGGCAGCAACAGCAACAGCCAGAGCTGAGCTGATCCAAGGCCAGGAGCCAGGAGCACCTCCAGGGTCTCCCACCCAGCAGTTGTTCTCTTACCACCAAATGTATTGTGAACTTCACCTTGGTGTTTGAAATCTTGGTCTTTACAGTCTGGATGTTGCTTCAGAACAGCTGTGTGTGTGTTGGGGGTGCGTTTTTGCTTGATGTGACTGTTGTCATGCCTTTAGTGATTAGAAAGTAGTGTAAACATGGGTTTAAAATGAAATTTTAATAGTGGAATTTCATCTCACATTGAAACTTACTGATTATATACCTTGGGCAGTGAACAGAGGGTGAGGAATACAGACATGCAGAGGCCATGCTCAGGGACTACCTGTTTTTGGATTTTTTCCATGGGAAGCCAGAAAGCAAGCAGGTAGGAGGGAGGCCCAGAGTTGGAGTGCAAGAATGAGGGAAGCACAGGACCAAAAGATTGAGCCCCTCCATATCATGGTCCTTTAAGGGGGATTGTGAGGGGAGAGATTATACAACTATGCAATTCTGCCCCCTCTCAGGTTCAAGGTGATGATAAATGAGCATCACAGGAAGGCTCTGTTATAGCAACATGCTGAACAAGTTTGGCAAGTAATTGGTTGGTTTGGTTTCTTTCTTTTTTTTTTAAGATTTATTCATTTTTATTACAAAGTCAGATATACAGAGAGGAGGAGAGACAGAGAGGAAGATCTTCCTTCTGATGATTCACTCCACAAGTTAGCTGCAATGGCAGGTGCTGCGCCAATCTGAAGCCGGAAACCAGGACCCTCTTTTGGGTCTCCCACATGGGTGCAGGGTCCCAAAGCTTTGGGCCGTCCTTGACTGCTTTCCCAGGCCACTAGCAGGGAGCTGGATGTGAAGCGGGGCCGCTGGGATTAGAGCCAGCACCCAAAAGGGGTCCCGGGGCGTTTAAGGTGAGGACTTTAGCAGCTAGGCCATGCAGTCGGGCCATGCTTTGGTTTTTATGTAGATGTTCCCTAGCTTGTCCTGTACTGCATCACTCTGGATTAGAGGTGGGTGTAGGGGAAGTATACAAAAGGGAAAGGAAAAAGCTAAAACCTTGGAAAAAGTGCAGTTTCAAGCAGAGGAAGAGGGAGGAGGAGAAGTGGTTGTGGCCGCTCAGATTCTCAGTGAGGAAAGCTAGCTAGGGAACTTCAGACAGAGGAGGATGAAGGAAGCAGTGAGATGTGAGAAGTAGGTGGAGCACAATGTGACTTAGAGAGAGGGGAGAGGGTGGAGGGAAATATTGATTATTGATCAGATTGTATAGCATTGCTTCACAGGCAGCTGGCTTATGCTGTATGCACAAGGAATATCCAAGTGGCTGCAGTGGCCAGAGCTGAGCTGATCCTAACCTAGGAGCCAGGAACTTATTCCAGATTCCAGTGCTGGTAAGATTTCCAAGGCTTTGTACCATCCGGCACTGATTTCCCAGGCCACAAGCAGGGAGCTGGATGGGAAATGGGGCCACCAGGACAAGAAAAATTGCTCAAATGGGATCCTTGCTAGTGTCAGGCAATGACTTTTAGTCACTAGGCTACCCTGCCAGGCACAAATAATAGATATCTATAATGACAAACTGCAAGGATGAACACAGGTTGCATTCATGTGAGGTGTTGAAAAGCAGATAACCTATACCCTCTGAAACAAGATCCGAGATATACAAATCCAGGCCTAGCTGCAGGCATACAGGGCTCAAGACATGAGGAGGCAGACAAGGCTTGTAGAAGTTTGTAAAGCACAGGAAGAAATACAGAACATGTCACATAAACCAGCACAGTAGGTGGGAAACCATTTATATTCTCAAGTTTGTGTTTCCTTGCATATACTGAAAACCTGCCATTGTGGCAATCCATCAACAAAATTATCAAACAATAGGGGTCTGTCATGATGGTTCAGTGGCTAAATCCTTGGCTTGCATTGCTGGGATCCTATATGTTTATCAGTTCATGTCCCAGCCACTCCACTTCCCATCTAGCTCCCTGTTGTGGCCTGGGAAGGCAGTAGATGATGGCCCAAAGCCTTGGGAGCCTGCACACACATGGAATACCTGGACGAGGCTCCTGGCTTCAGATTAACTCGGTTCTGGCTATTGTGTCCACTTGTGAAGGGAAGGAACAGATTCAAGCCTTTTCTCTCTATCTCTCGTTCTCTATGTAAATCTGTCTTTCCAATAAATAAATCCCAAACTAAAGTAGTGAAAGCCACTAAGAAAGAAATGCCTTGTAATCAATTTCAGGAATATTAACACAATTCTTCATAAAACTTGTAATCTTCCACGAGATCAGGAGAGGATTTTCTGAAATACTTAGGAATAAGATGTTTTAAAACAGGGCCCAGGGCAGTAGCCTAGTGGCCTAGGTCCTTGCCTTGTACACATGGGGATCCCAATGAGCACCTGTTCTTAGCCCAGCAACCCTGCTTCCCGTCCATCACCCTGCTTGTGGCTGGGCAGCTGTTGAGGATGGCCCAAAGCTTTGAGACCCAATATCCACGTGGAGACTGGAAAGGCTCCTGGCTCCTGGCTTCAGACTGGCACAGGTCCAGCCATTGTGGCCACTTGGAGAGTGAAACAGTGGCAGGAAAATCGTTCTCTCTGCTTCTCCTCTCCTCTGTATAGCCTTGGGAACATGAACCCTGAGCCCATGTGTGAGAACTGGAAGAGGTTCCTGGCCCAGCCCCGGATCGGGACAGCTCAGGCCTTTGTGGTCACTTGCGGAGTGAATCATCGAACAGAAGATCTTCTCTCTCTCCTCCTCTCTGTATATCTGTCTTTATAATAAAAACGAATAAATGTTAAAAACAAAAGAGATGAAACACTTAGAGGAGCACACCAACTGTGGTGGTGAGGCTGGTGGAGCATTAGTAAAGATTCAGATTATGTCGAAGCTTTTGTTTGAGAACTTCCCTGAAAGTCTCCAGTCATGGTGGATAGTGATGTGCACATCTGCCACAAGGGACAAACATATGTAACTGTTCTCCCATTGCATTAAGAAGTATTTTATTCTTATTGCAAAGTAAGATATACATGGAGGAGGAGAGACAGAGAAGATCTTCCATCTGATGATTCACTTTCCAAGTGACCACACCTGCTGGTGCTTTGCCGATCCATAGTGGGGGCCACGAACTCCGCTGGGTCTCCCACATGGTCCAGTGTCCCAAGGCTGTGAGCCATCCTCCACTGCTTTCCCAGGCCACAAGCAAGGTGTTGACTGGGAAGTGAAGCTGCGGGGATTAGAACCGGTGCCCATATGGAATACTTGAGCATTCAAGCTGAGGACTTCAGTTTTTCGGTCACCTCGCTGGGCCCTCTCCCATTGCATTTTGAGCCCTTTGGTTCAAAGCGTTTTCTTATCTGACAGACTTCTACTAAATATACATATGTATGTACAAACAGGTTGAGAGGGAATGTTTTATGTTATTGGTGAATACCAGTGACATCATAAGTTTTGTTTTGTTTTCATTGAAAAGTCAAATATACAGAAAGAAGAAGAGAGATGGATATCCCCAGGCCACTGGTTCACTCCCCAAGTGACGGTCACAGCTATAATTTAGCCAATCTGAAGCCAGGAGCCAGGAGCCTCTTTGAGGTCTCCCAGATGGGTGCAGAGCTTCAAGGCTTTTGCCCAACCACTCCTGCTTTCTTGGGCCACAAGCAGGAAGCTGGAAGGTAATAGAACCGCTGACACACAAATTGGCACCCATATTGGATCCCAGGCAGGCCAGGCTTGGATTTAGCCACTAGTCTGTTGTGCTGGGTCCCCGCTGGTGTCTTTGAATCAGGGTCTTTACCGTCAATCAGTTTGATGTTGTTTATTTCACCATTAAGATTCTCTGGAATCTTAACATATCATTTGTTCTTTTTTTTAACTGACTAAGACATTTTGGAACTACTGTCTTTGTTGAGGATGTTAATGGCATCAGTACTACATTGTAATACCCCTGAGTTTTTGAAACAGTTGATAAAGCAGCTGATGGAAGATCTCTCTCCCTGTCACCATGCCTTTCCAATTAAGCAATCTGCCATGAATTCAGTGGAGGGTCCCTTGTTCCCTGTACTGTGACCTCCAGGAAGGTGCAGGTGCCCACCAGCATGGCCTGAGACAGGCAGAGAGGAGTGTGCAGCTGGTCCTGGGTCAAATCCTGCACTGGGTCACAGCAGGCTGTGGAATGAAGTCACGCAGAAATGGCAGCAGAAGTTCATCTTGCAAGTACCAATAAGCTTAACGTGATGAATCTCCACACCCATCCACACACAGGGACAGCAAAAGAACAGAAGAAAGTACCCACAGGGAAGCTGGACCCACATTTTGAGACCATACCCAGATAGCATGTGGCTAGAGAATGGGAGCGTAGGAAGGGATGGAGGGAAGCACCTTGGTCCCTGGAAGACTGTAGTCCCTGATCTCAGTGTGGGTGGCTGGAAGCAGGATCTACCCCTGGAAGAACCCAGTACGCGATTTGGCCCTGGAGTAACAGGTGTTGTGTACATGGGAAATGCATGGTAGATGCAGGGCAAATAAAGCTGGCTCTGGAGTGCCAGGCACGTGAGAGGTTTGACGCTGATACCATGTCACTGTGCAAGTCAGCCTGGTCCTGGTGTACCAGGCAGGGCAGTGGGCAGGCTAGACATGAGGGGACCCCAGCTGTGCCTCTCCCCCAGGTCCTGGAGCAGATGTAGTGTGTGTTGGAGGCTGGTGGAGCACCCTCAGAACAAATCTGGTCCTAGAGCAGTGGACTGGATATCAGCTAAGTTGGCCTGGCCCTGGAGTAGCTTACAGGCCTGCTGGGAATATGGGGTGGAGTGGTATGAGGGATTTACCAATGCTGGTGAGGAGCTAGCCTGGCCCTGGAATTGGCAGCTGGTGGTCGAGGACAGAGGGGGCACTGCCCAAACTGCCTTGGCTCTGTAACAGCAGCCGCAGCCACAGATTGGGCAGACTAGAGTTCCGGGGTGGCCAGCACGGCCAGCCTGTCCTTGTTGGAATGGACAGGGTGGGAATGCTAGAAGTGCAACTGGCACAGGGGAATCAGCAGGTGGGCCAACGGTCAGCTGGGGGTGCCGAGTGTTTGGGTGACTGTGCCTGGGGCAGCTGCCATGAGGCAAGTCAAGCTGGCTAGTAGAGTTGAGGGTGTCAGGTTTGAGGCTCTGGTGGTGCAGCAAATGGCATTGAGTGCTGTAGTAGTGGTGGTAGGGTGGGTACATGGCTAGCTGAGCACATGTGGACCTGGAGAGGCTGGCTGGTGGGCTTGAGCCTGGTTCTGCCATCCAAGTTTTTCTGGTTCTTCAACAGGAAGCAGTCCAGCAGGGCAGTTGTGCTAGGTGTGTGGGGATGCTGGAAGGGCATGTGATCCCGAAGCATGTGGTGAAGGGTGAGTTGACCAGGGACATGGGGGTGTTGGCCTGACCCTGGAGGAGGCTCATGGGAGGTTGGTGCTAGAGACATTGGGAGGAGTGCTAGAGGCACAGTGGGAGCAGGGCAAGCAGGCCTGTAGTTTCCGAAAGTGTGTAGTGCCTTTGGGATAAAGTGTATGTACGCTGGCCCAAATGGCCTGTCCTGGCCTTGGAAGAGTGGGCATGTTGTCAGGCCAGGCAATCAGAAGCACAGGGTGCCAAGGGGGTCGGCAGCTTAGCAGTCCCATTCCGGAAGCAGCTGGTTGGTCAGCGGCTGTTGGAGGGAGCAGGTTGCTGGCTGAGTCAGCCTGGTCTTGAGCTGCTGACTGGGCAGATGGACAGGCATGCTACAGGCATTTGTGGGGTTGATGGGATGGTGGCAGAGCCTTCTGAACCCTGGGGCATTTGACAAGTTGGCTGTGAGCACAGAAACTGAGATTAGGGTCCATCTGATCAAGGCTTGTCAGAGCAGTGTTCATGAGATCTGTCCCTGGAGTGGCAGGCAGAGCCACCAGGAGTAGCCTGAGGGAGGCATGGCACTCAGGCTAGAAGCACAGGTATTTCCTGCCCAGAAGACCTGTGCCTGCTGCAGCAACCAAGGTGGGAATGCTAGAGGCACTGTGGGTCCAGGGAGAGTGAGCCTAGTTTGGTGATAACAGGGCCCACTAGAAATTAACAAATGCCAAGTCCATGTGACAATCCAGTCTGAATGGAAACCCTGAGAGGAAGAATTGGTCATTACCCTGAAGTCTGTCTGTTAATCTGAAGACCTATGTCCCAGCTTCCCCAGCAATATAAGTTATCCTAAGAGACATAGAGCGAACAGCCTGGACACACTTACAAGGCTGCAGACATTCTCTACCTACATCCCATTACTGTTAGGCCTCATCTCTCCTGGAACTCTGGAAAGAACAGACTTTTGAAATACAAAGCACATTAGAATTTACATTGTTACATCGTTATTGTCCCACCCAAACTGTGAGCAGAGTATGAGAAATACAAACATACAGGGGCCATGCTTAGGGGCTACCTGTCCTCAGAATCTGCTGGGATCCAGAGAGCAATCAGGTGCTGGAGTGCCAGAGTGATGGAAGCACGTGACCAAGAGAGTGAGCCCATCCCTATCATGGAGTTCATTGGGGGTTGTGAGGGGAGTGGTTACACAGCAATGCAATACCACCCCCTCTCAGGTTCCAGGTGATGATGGGTGAGTGTCACAGGTGGGCAGAAGGGAAAGCCTAGATGGTGTAGGGGCTGTGTCTTCCAAGCTGATAACCCTGAACTAGCTGCCTACCCTACAATATTGAGAGAAGGAAGCCACAAGTCTCACCCTCTGTTTCTCTGGGTGAGTTGATAGACATTACTGCCCATTGTGAGTAACTTTCTTTCTCTCTGCACTTGGGTGATTCATGTGAACTCCTCCCTGAGATGGTGCATAAAAGGCACCATTTCCACTATTTTCTTGTGTGTTTCCTCCCTTGGAGCCCCATCCTGCCTCTAGGACAGCACCATTTTCTTTCTTCTTATTAAATAAATCGTGCTTTACAAGCTAGAATTGTTTGCATGAAAATTGTGTCATGTGAGACAAAAAAGAGGTTTATATATATTTATATATTTTTAAAGATTTATTTATTTTATTGGAAAGTCAGATATACAGAGAGAATGAGAGTTAGAGAGGAAGATCTTCCGTCCGATGATTCACTCCCCAAGTGAGTGTAACAGCCAATGCTATTCCGATCTAAAGGCAGGATCCAGGAACTTTTTCCAGGTCTCCCACACGGGTGCAGGATCCCAAGGCTTTGGGCCGTCCTTGTCTGTTTCCTAGCCTACAAGCAGGAAGCTGGATGGGAAGTGGAGCTGCCGGGATTAGAACCGGCACCCATATGGGATCCTGGCCCGTTCAAGGTGAGGTCTTTAGCCCCTAGACCATGCCGCCGGGACCCACCCCCACCCCAAAAAAGAGCTTTTTACTGCAGTGTTTTGGTTTGAATTTCCTTGCAACTCTTGCTCACCTTGCTGTGGACAGCAGAAAGTCCACAAGATCAGACAGGCTAGAGGTGAGTGTTGGGGCTGCCCTTCTGGCCTGGCCCTGGAGGAGCTTGCAGAAGGCATACGGATGTGGGACATGCCACTGGAGGGTCAACTAGCTTCAGATAAGTTGACAGGGTGGACATGTTGTGAGCAGGGGACTCAAGGCATGCAGGCTGGGGCTGGTAGAGGCAGCATGGCTGGCAGAAGGGACCCAGCACTGAGGGGACAGATCACTGGCTGAAACCTGACTGGCTCTCAGCAGCGGATGGTGGACAGTGTGAAAGTGCTTGGGCTTGAGGCGCAATGACACTGGCTCACTAAGCCTGGACCTGGATGGGCAAGTTGGGAAACAGAGGGAGCGTGTTAAAGCCACACCCTTCCCCCAGCACAATTAGGCTCTGAAGTGGATGACTACAGTGCTATGGCAGCAGGGACACTGGCCAGGATGACTTGGCTATGAAGATGATGGTGGGAGGACAGCGGTTGTAGAGAGTAATAGCTTGTCTGGCCTGGCCCTGGAAAACGCGGCCAGTGGGTGCGTTATTTCCTTGGCTTGTTGTGATAAGTCCTTGTCCCTGGAGCACTCTTTGCATGCCTGGCATGCATGTGGGTACTAGCTAAGCCCTCTTGGCCCAGGAGTGTACCACACGCCCAGAAGTGAACAGTGGGCCAGGTGGAGTCGCTGTTCAAGCACACCTGGCCCTGGAGCACCTGGCAGGCAGGTTGCAGATGATGGGTTCCGTCCCTGGTCTGGTTTTGCTGTGGCAATCAAGGCAGCATGGCCCTGGAAGAGAATGGATCGGAGAGGCCCGGTGGCTAACAGGGCGCTGTCTGAATTAGCATCTGGCAAGGTGGAAGGACTGGTGGTGCATGGCATGCTGTCTGATAGGCCCAGGCCCAGAGGAAGGGTGCAGGGTGTGTGACGCTGGCTGAACCTGGTTAACCCTGTAACAAACAGTGAGTGGGGCTGCGTGGCCTGCTGGCTAGGGGTGCTATGCAGGATGCACTGGCTTAGCCGGTTTGGACGAAGTGGCCCTAGAGCGGCTGGTGTGAGTGCTGGGGCCCGTGAAGCAACCTCTAAATACACCCTGCCTTAGAACCTCAGGAGGGGGCTGTGGAGGACGAAGGCGTAGAAGGGCGTGAGATACCAGCTGAGTCCACCTGAACCTGGAGTGGCTTGCAGGCAAGCTGGGAACAAGGGGTTAGTGGGTGTGTTCCTAGTGAAGTGGACAGCATGCAGGCTGAGGATGCGGGGGATGCCGGCTGAATCAGCAGGTCCTTTCAGCAGCGATGTATGAGCTGCCTGTGCAGGGCAATCTCCTGGTGTGGCAGGTGGGTGAGCAGCCTGCTAGGGGCACTGGGAAGCTGGCAGAGCCTACCTGGTTCTGCTGCAGCAAGCAGAGTAGCCTGCCGTGTGTGTGTGTGTGTCTGTGTATGGGGGTAGGGGTGAATTTCAGGCAGAGTGTGCCTGACTGTGGAGCAGCGGGCATAGTGGGAGGGTTAGAGGCGGGGGATTATCGACCTAGTCCTTGAAGCTCTGGAGCACCGGGCAAGTGGGTTATCGAAGCGTGGGCCCCATCTACACTGGCCTGAACCTGGAGTGCCATCCTGATGGGCACTAGAAGTACAGGGTGATGGGCCCGGCGCGGTGGCACTTGTGGTTAAAGTCCTCACCTTGCACGCCGGGAATCCTATATAGGCGCCGGTTCTATCCCAGCAACCACGCTTCCCTTCCAGCTCCCTGCCTGTGGCCTGGGAAAGCAGTTGAGGACGGCCCAAAGCTTCGGGACCCTGCACCCACGTGGGAGACCCAGAAGAGGCTCCTGGCTTTGGACCGGCATAGCACCGGCCGTTGCGCTCACTTGGGGAGTGAATCATCAGACGGAAGATCTTCCCCTCTGTCTCTCCTCTCTGTATATCTGCCTTTCCAATAAAAAAAAAATAAAAAAAAAAAGAAGTACAGGGTGAACAGGAACCACTAACTGATTCTCTCTGCCTTCAAGACACCTATGGAGTAGAAGACCAGGTGGACTGCAGGTTATGGGTCTCCCTCCAATTAGCCTGTACAGGTCTGGCCCTGGCCACCTGACACTAGATCTTCTGGGTACGTAGCCAAGACTGCTGGGGCCTGGAGCTCAAGGCATGTCCACGGGGTGCTCCTATTCTGTAGGGAGGTTGACTGTGGCCAAGCCCACCTGGCCCTAGAGCAGCATGAGGGGTGTCTGGGTAGGCCGAGAAGCGGTGCTTGGGATACTGGCAGAGCCATTGTGGTCCAAGACCGGGGCAGCAGTGGTGGTGAGCCTTTGGGGCAGTGGCCGAAACCACCTAGCCCTGGTGCAGTCGGCTTGTGGGAAGGGGCATGCTAGAAGCTTACAGGGCTCCAGCATAGCCCAGCTGGCCCTGGAAGGGCTGGCATGTGGGTTAGGGTCGTTGGGGACACAGGCATAACCTCACGAGACTGGAGTGGCACAAGGACACGCGGCCAAGAGGTGCAGGGCCTGGAAGCTGAGCAGGCCTGCACATATAGTGGTTTTCATTAACACCGGTGTGGTCCAGGGCAAGTCAGCCAGCAGGACAGTGACACTGGCAGCGACAGCCATGTTCCAAAAAAAGGACAGAGGCTGCTCTGAGGCTATTTGACTGCAGCTTATAATTACCTTGACAGTGTAACTGATTATAAGCGTCCTAATGAAGAGTGAGGTTTTTGTCTGGGGCATGTTCCCTTAAAAAAACAAAAACAAAAGAAGAACCAGGTTCATATAGGATCCTGGCGCATGAAAGGTAAAGAATTCTGTCACTAGGCTACCGCGCCAGGTCTCACTACTTGCCTCTTAAACATTGTTTTGAAAATGCAACGAAAAAACTTAAACAGAGAAAGGAAATTATATACATAGTTGTGAGCTTTTACGCAGCAGAAGTGTCAATGTACACCAATGACTCATTCATCCAAAACCAACCTGAAACTGATGAGAGAATCACGCAAGATTTCTGGGTAGGAGATCAACACAATCAAGCTGGTATTACTAATAAGAAACAGATATTAATAATATGAAAACAAAACAAAAAAGAGAAATGAGATCTAAAACATTAATTTACACTACATTTTCAAACATCTTACTGTTCTGTATTTTAAGGTGTCAAATGAACTAACAGCAAAAAGCGAATATAAAGAAGAAAATTCTCAGAATCAACTGAACATTCAATGAAGAGTAACTCTAGATTCTTGTCCTACATTTCTGTTTTCCAGACTTGAATGGGATCCTGAAGGAGAGGCCAGGAGGTGGACTGATGTGAGAGGCGACAGCGGCCCCTGCTGTTGGAAGGCTCAAGCTGCAAGAGAGGAGGCCACTTCCTGCCTGAGGTGAAGCCCCGCCCCTCACTCCCCCTCCCTCCAGAATCCTACCTGACTGCCCTCCTACCTTTGTGATTCTGATTGGCTGCCCATTGTGATGTCACGGTAGTCATGGTGTGTGTGAGAAGTCCAATCAGGCGCGCCCAGGAAGCCCTGTGGCAGCAGGCAGGAGGTTGTTGTGGGCGCCACCATAGCCGCTTTGCTGGTTGTGCTGGTGGAGAGGCGCAGGTGGCTGAGCCAGTGCTGCCCTGTGAGCTCCCTCCCCGCAGGAGCCTGTGCAGGACCCCCGACTGGTGAGAAGCTGGGAAGGGTGAGTGTGTGAGAGCATCTCCTGAGGCCGCGGGGCGGGCGGGGGCCAGGAGGGGGACCTTGGGGTCCTCACTCTGCAGCACTGACCTTGAACACTAGGACTCACAGTGGAACCCATTGTGCAGTGAGGAGGGGGGAGTGCCCAGGGAAAGTTCGACCTTCATGTTGGGCAGGATTTCCTTTTTTATTTTCCTTTTTCTTTTCTTTCATTTATTTATTTTTTACCTCATGGCAACTGCTGTTTTTAATTGGCCTGATTTTCCTGAGTTAAGAAGCAGCGTCTCGAGCCCCCAGCTCAGTCCTCAGTGAAGCTCCTCCTAAGGGTCTGGGGCAGTTTTCTTGTTGCTCACACCAGACCAGCACAGACTCCAGCATTTAGAACAAACAGCCTTATTTTGCTCAGAGTTTTGCTGCAAGGTTGAGGGGCAGCATGTGTTGCTGGCGTTGTGCTTGGCAGAGGCCTGGGGTGGCACAGCAACCTTGTAGACAAGCCAAGGGAGTGCACAGGGACTCACGCAAAGGGGCTTCTCTAGAAGAACCTGAGGAAGGAGCTGTGAAGGCAGCACTACTGATTTATCCTGATGGCTTCCTGTATGTTGTCACCCATACCTTTAACTTCTCCCAATTGGGATTAAATGTCCCCATGAGTTGTAGAGGGAGTGAGTCAGGTTCAGCAGAGAGCATTAAGGCAGGGAATAAATCTCTGAATGTGTAGAACTCTTACCTCAATGCCAAGTGCTGCTCTCTGCCCTGAAAAATCATAACAGGAGTCAGTGTTTCCTCCAAGATACAATTCAGAAACTTGTCATTTTCCTGTGTCACAAAATAAGTATTTAGAAGAACTGTTTGTTGTAAGCAATAGGCATGGGAGAAAAGCAGTGAATGGCCACCTGAAACAGCACAGGAAGGCATCCCTGCCCTGTGTGGGTGTGTGTGACAGTGGTTAAAATGAGATTGGGTCTCCTGTGAGAATGATTAGCTGTTAAAATCCTCTCCTTGAATGCAGGAGATTCCCAAACTGTTGCTGGTTCTAACCCGGCAGCCATGCTTCCCATCCAGCTCCCTGCTTGAGTGCTTGGAAAGCAGTAGGGGACAACACAAAACCTAGGGACCATGGAGCATTGTTGCAAATCCGGAAGGATCTGCAGGATGCTGGCTTCTGATTAGCTCAGCTCCAGCCATTGTGGCCGCTTGGCGAGGGAATCATTGGATGGAAGCTCTTTATCTCTGTCTCTCCTCCTGTCTCTATTTCTGACTTTGCAATAAAAATCAATAAAATATTTTTATTTATTTATTTTTTTTTACCTAGATGAGTTCTTGGCTCCTTTTTTTTTTTTTCAAGATTTATTTATTTTTATTACTAAGTCAGATATACAGAGAGGAGGAAAGACAAAGAGGAAGATCTTCCGTCCGATGATTCAATCCCCAAGTGAGCACAATGGCCGGTGCTGTGCCAACCTAAAGCCAGGAGCCAAGAACCTCTTGTGGGTCTCCCATGCGGGTGCAGGGTCCCAAAGCTTTGGGATGTCCTCAACTGGTTTTTCCATGCCACAAGCAAGAAGCTGGATGGGAAGTGGAGCTGCCGGGACTAGAACTGGCGCCCATATGGGATCCTGAGGCGTTGAAGTGGAGGACTTTTACTGCTAGGCCACACCGCTGGGCCCAGAAATCAATAAACTCTTAAAAAGAAAAAAAAAAAAAAGAAATTCTCATTTTGACTCCTGTGTCTCTTTGCTAATGCCTGTATTTCATTTTGTTCAAATGCAGCGTGTAGAAATGCCCAGGCTGGGAGGCAGGTGGCAGTGTTTGTGTATCATTGTGTAAAACCTGACTTATTTTTGGTGTTTTGGCTGTTGCAGGGATGTGTTTGATGTCAGAGTGGATGAAAATGTCTGCTCATTCAGAAAGATAAACACTAAATTATGCTTCGAATTCTTAATATATCTCCTTTTACCTAACTTAAGTTCATACATTTGATTGGAGTATCCTCAGCTTAAGTTCCCCCATTAAAATAGTTACACAGTCCTCACTACATTCTTTTTGTTGTTCTGAGTTTCAAAACACTCAGTAACAAACACAAGTGACTAACTGATCCTCTGACTCACTCATTCCTTCTGAACGATAGCAGTAGAATGGGCGTGGCCATTCAGACTGGCAGCTGATGCTCTAAAACTGGAGGACATCTATTGTGTTCCATGTATTTTATATAGGTAGTCCCTCGGAGCCTTAATATTTTCTTTCCCCATGCAGAGCCCCATTCCTTGGTGACATAATAACATCATCTAAAGGAAACATTGATGCACTCTGGGTTCTCTCAGCCTTGGCTGCCAAGGAGTCAAACCTTGGCAAAGGCCCAGGTACATCCTAGGACACAGCAGTTTCATTTTGCATCCACAAGTTGGTTTTGCCAGAGGATAATTTGTACTAACAAAGGATTTTGGTGAAGTAAAATTTGGGTGGCCTAGAGCACTTATCAGATGGTAAGTGTATTTGTGACTGGTTTCATAAGTTATTTCAGTGAATAATTGCAGTGGTCCAATTCTGCCGGCAGAAAGAGTAATTAATATTGTGAGTGTATTTGACTGACCTAATAAAGAATTAGTGTCATTTGTGCTCAATATCTAGGACAACGGTCTTTTTTAAATTTTTTTTTTTTATTGGAAAGCAGATATACTGAAAGGAAGAGAGACATAGAAGAAGATCTTCCATCCTTTAATTCACTCCCCAAGTGGCCAAAGCACCTGTTTATAGAGATTGAGCTTGACCCTGAAGCCTCTACTAATTGCAGATATTGAAATAATTGAATTGTGTTGTGATTAGTTTTTGGTGGTAAATTAGTATTAAGCAAGCATAGCATATCTGGTGTTTAAAAAAAAAAAAATCAAAGGCCACAGCTTTCACTTGATTTTAAATATGTGTTTGGATAAAAGAGCTAAGATGCTGGAGGAGACACTGCAGGCTGTGAGGAGTTCCCAGGTCCACACTGTCACAGTTCTGGCTGCTTAGGATTCCCTCCATCAGTGCCGTGAGCCCCCCTGGGCACTGTGTCCTCAGTGAGAGTGATCCCCAAGGCCTGGGAATGTGGGGAAGCTGCTGAGTGTGGGTCTCCCTGTGAAGTGTAAGCAGGATGCTTCCCAGAGCTCATTCTCTGTCATGTCCTGGTGTTTTGATTTCCAGTTGGCTCACTTAGGCAGTGATGCTGTGCCCTGATTTGGGTGCTACATCTTTGCTCTTTTTCATGGAACCTGAGTTTATGCAACGGACTCCAAGAAAGAAAAGTAAATCATTGACAGCTTTATTTTCTGCCAAGAAAGGCTGTAAAACATAAACTGCATACCTAATGAGATAAAAAGCTTTTGTCAATTCAGGTCTCAGTGTCTGATCTTCCATCCTTAGAAGTGACTGGATCCTAGTACTGTCTGATAATTGATGCTTGCGATTTCTTAAATTGAATTTTTTTAAGTGATATGATATGGTATATAAATCTTCAACATGCTTCTTTGTTTGTTTTTTTTTTCTTTTAATGTTTTTGTATGTTTGATTTTTTTATGCTAAATGAGAGTTCAAGTATGAGACAAGGCCCTGCTGTGTGGCCTAGCATCTAAAGTCCCCGCCTTGTTTGTGTCAGGATGTCATATGGGCACTGGATATAATCCCTGTGCTCCTGTTTCCCATCCAGCACCCTGCTTGTGGCCTGGGAAAGTAGTCAATGATGACCCAAAACTTGGGATCCTGCACCCCCTGTGTGGGAGACCTGGAAGAGTTCCTGGCTTAGGATCGGCACAGCACCTGCCATTGTGGTTACTTGTAGAGTGAAACATCAAACTGGAAATATTTCTATCTCTCTTCCTCTCTCTGTATGTATCTGACTTTGCAATAAAAATAAATAAATCTTAAAAAAAAAAAGAGACAGAGCTGTTCTACCCAATGGCTCACTACGCAAGGGGCTAAAATAACCAGTGCTGCACCAAGCTGAGTCCTGGAGCCTGCAGCTTCCTCCAGGTCTTGCATGTTTGTGATCAGGGCCAAGGCACTTGGATGATCTTCCACTGCTTTTCCCAGGAGATTCACAGAGAGCTGGGCTGGAAGGAAAACAGCTGATTCCATATGGGATGCTGGAGTTGCAGCTGGCAGCTTTACACATTATACCACGACGCTAGGCTTTTGTTTATTTATTGATATGATGACAGTATTTGTCTTGCTATTTATTTTACATATGCTAATTCATTGCTAGTGTTTTCCATAGGGAAAATTTATGTTACAGACTGTGCATAAATTCTGATGGTATATGAATTGTGGTCAGGGTAGAAGGATTACAGTCCAACATTTCTTCCATGTACACTTATTTCGAGTTTCTCTAGAATTTGGATTGAGTTTATATTTTTCATCTGGTGTTAGCTGAGATCTCCGATCACATTGCTAAGTAGCAGTTACCACAGGCTCAGTAGTTATGCTGTTGTTTAACTGTTACTCATTACTATCTTTCAGTGTGTACTTCCCTTTGCCTTTCTATGAGATTTTCCTTAAAAAATGTGCTGTTCAATTTAGAATCACTTGGAAGAAGCAGCATGTGGTCCACAAAACTATGTGTGAAAAGTTGCACCAAACATCCACGCAAATTTCTGTTTTGAAATTTTTTGTTTCTCATCATTTTTTTTTAAGATTTTATTTTTATTATTTTTTCATTGGAAAGGTGGATATACAGAGAGGAGAGACAGAGAGGAAGATCTTCCGTCCGATGATTCACTCCCCAACTGAGCACAACGGGCCGATACTATGCCGATCCGAAGCCAGGAGCCTCTTCCGGGTCTCCCACGCGGGTGCAGGTTCCCAAAGCCTTGGGCCGTCCTCGACTGCTTTCCCAGGCCACAGGCAGGGAGCTGGATGGGAAGTGGAGCTGCCAGGATTAGAACCAGTGTCCATATGGAATCCCGGGCGTGCAAGGCGACCACCTTAACAATTGTGCCACAGCGCCGGGCCCATTCCAGCTGCTTTAAATACTATCCAGCTCTCTGCTTGTGACCTGGGAAAAAGTAGAGGACAGCCCAAAGTCTTAAGACCCTGTATGTGCATGAAAGAACCAGAGGAAGCTGTTGGCTCCTGGCTTCAGATCAGCTCAACTCTGGCTGTTGTGGCCAAGTGGGCAGTGAGTCAGTGGAAGGGAAATCTTTCTCTGTGCCTCCTCTCTGTAAATCTGAATTTCCAGTGAAAATGAATAAATACTTAACAAAAGAAAATACAATCAAGAATTTAAAAAGTACTAAATGTATTTTATGCTGTATAGATAGAGGCAATTTAAATTTTTTAGATATTGTTACTGTGAAGGGATGATTCTGATTTCTAAAACTTCTACATAATTTTGATCACCATGTACTTGAATACTGTCACAAGGTACAGTGCAGTATCTGTGTACATATACAGCCTAAGCTGAGTAAACCAGGTGCCCAGGCTTTCATCTACCTTTGTTTTTATAGTAAACCTGGTTCCCTTCCAGTTCCCTGCATAAGCTTATCCTATTGTGAACTGTAGTCACCACACACTGGGATGGGACACTGGATCTTGTTCCTTCTGTCTCACTTTCTTTGCTACCTGTTCTACCTCCTTCCTTTCCCCAGGCGTCACTCTTCTCAGCCTGTAATAATCACCACTCAAAGTACAGCTGTGAGTTTTTGGTATATATATCACGTCAAATGTACATTTGCCTTATTTTATCATGTCCAGTTTCATCTATTTTGTAGTAAGTAACAATATTTTATTTTTAATGGCTGAATAGAGTGTTGGTGTTCATTAGGCTTCATCTGGGAGAAAGAAATCAAAATAAAGTTGAATTGAAAAGCAAAGTTGCATCTCTTGATTCCTATTTCTGTGCATTTTATTTCCTTCCCTTGTTTACTTTCTTGGGAAAATATTAAATTGAATTACTGTGAAAAGTTGATAGTTTTATTTGATTGCATATCTTGGAACAAATATATCAATATACCTCCATTGAGTTATCTTTGAATATTTGTAGTTTTGAGCAACTTATATATGTACGTTATTAAATAAATGAAGCATTTTACTGCATGTTTTCAGTAAGATGGATTTAATAATGCTTACCCTTCACCCTGCTTGTGTGAAGTATTTGATGAGTTGATTTGCATTTGTTGCCCCATTTTCTACATCCTCGGGCTAGATGCGCTTTGATTATCATGTGTGCATATATTGGTGTTGTTGAATTCACTTTATGTGTATTATGTGAGGAATTTTACCTTTGTGTTTATCAAGCATACGGGTTTATGATTTTTAAACTAGATTTATGGGTATGAAGGTATTTTAAAAGAAGCATTAAAAATAAATACATGGAAGACTAATCATGCTACATTGGAGATTGCATTTTGACTGAGCAATTACATAGTGTTTGTCAGTTTAAAACACAGTCAGATGTAAGTTAAGTCACCCACTGTTGATTCAGTCTAGTTTTGGAATCTAAATATTGTTAGTCCCAGGATATGTTTGGAAATGTTTTTTCCTTTGGTGTTTTACAATAATTCTAGACAACTTGATGTTTACTTGGTATAATTTAGTAGTGGAAACACCTGGTGTTGACCTTTAGTTTGAAGAGG
>NW_024465360.1:0-4353 GCF_017591425.1 Ochotona curzoniae | reverse complement strand
GTCTCTGGGTAAACCCATAAGTCTTCTGAATCTTTTTGCCAATTTTGCACAAAACATAGAGTCTGGACTCCCTAATGCAAGGCTACTCCAGCCACAGCTGCAGCAATAGTGATTGCAATGATCCGCCTTATGGCTGCAATTAACATTCCTATAAACTGAGTAGCCTGTGTTTTAAGCTCTTGAATCAAGGTATGAAGAATGAACACAGATGCTGACTCTTCCCATTCTCTTTCCAGTCTAACAAGTATCCTCAACCCCACATGAGCCCTGAGAAAGTATATAGTTTCCCAGGGGGAAATTTACAGTATTTATGGGTAACGTATACACAGAACAATTCATGCATAACAGAGAATTCACAGATTGATTCCAATGTATAGACCCCACCATCAACACAAAGGGTAGGCTAACACAAACTTGAGTATAAACAGTTAAATTTTTGTAAATGGGGCCCGGCGGCATGGCCTAGCAGCTAAAGTCCTCACCTTGAATGCCCTGGGATCCCATATGGGCACCGGTTTTAATCCCGGCAGCTCCACTTCCCATCCATAGCTCCTTGCTTGTGGCCTGGGAAAGCAGGGAACCTGCACCTGTGTTGGAGACCCGGAAGAAGTTCCTGGATCCTGGCTTCGGATCGGCCAGCATAGCATCGGCCATTGCACTCACTTGGGGAGTGAATCATCAGACGGAAGATCTTCCTCTGTGTCTCTCCTCCTCTCTGTATATCTGACTTTCCAATAAATAAATAAATCTTTAAAAGCATTTTAGTAAATGACACTGATAGGTTTCCAGTATAGTTGAAAACAGTCTATCCAAACCGCCATGGGTTCCAGAGCATTGACTAATTTCCAAATGTGGTTCTGATGGAAGTATCCAGGAATATAAGGGGAAGGAGCAGCCATGCCACCTCCATGCCAAACAATAGAATCAAATGATCTAACATGAATCTCAATGGTTTCATTAATCTGATTCAATCACAATAAACTTCCATTGAGCTAGCTATGGGCAGAGCCCACAGGGCTTTGATCTATGACATTTTCATAGGAAATATTAAACATCCTCCTTATTTCTGGTCCCACACAAGATACCCAAAATAGCCATGATACAATGGAATCATAAACTAGCATGTGACAGTTATGCCTGATAGCCCTGTGTATTAACTATGGACTCAAGAAAAGCTACACCAGCTTTGTTTCCCTATGATCTTGTTGATTTTATTTTTTAGTGCAGTAAGTTAAGCCCTGTGTTCTGGTTAAATCAGTGAGAATGTGACCCTATGCAAATGGGAGTCCCTTCTGACCATAACCCGTATTTATATTTAACTGTATCCCTTCTTCCTTTATTAGAGGTCCCTTGTCATCAAAAGGCTCAGGAATCCAAATCAAATCATTGACATACCAGAACACTTGAATCCCACCATGTGACAGAGCAATTTAGTGGGGAATGAGGAATGTAGGTCCAGTAAGTGTGATCACTACCCCAGCTTACAGCTGAAGCAGAGGACAGAGTGTGATGGCAACCATGGCTAGGAACAATGTCTGGAGACATTTTCCCCTTACATTGCATCATGTTGGTTGCTTCATGTGAGAGCTTCTAAAGTTGACCCCATGTCAGCAGTTTGGCAGTTGTCACAGTGATAAATGGTGCCTTGGCTGTCAGCTACATCCTGTGAAGTTCCTGTTTTTAAGGAAGATCCATTTTCTTCAGGGACAGGGATGTTTCCATGAGAACTGCTGCACTTCTGAAGCCAGATGAGCAACAGAGAAACCTGCAGTTCTTCAGAGGATCAGTCAGGGAATCCTGTGGGGACAAGAGCAGAACCTCTGCCCAGGGACAGTAGTGTTCCGGTCAGTTAGTTGTCTTACCAAGGCAGTGATTTAGAGAATATTTGTTAACAGGAGTATTAAAGTCTTCCCGAGTGAAATTTTTAAAATTAAGTGTTAAAAATGCTAGGCATAAAGTGTCTCAGGGGGATATCACCCCTTTTATTTTAATTTTTAAGTTATTTTTTACCAGTTGACTTTTTTTAGGGTGTGATGTGATGTGTACATTTAATAATTGTTTTTGAAGGTTATAAAGGATGCTTGTAATGTATAGTATGGATTACTCTAAGATAGTTTGAGATTTTTGCTTAGTATATGTAGGTTTGTTGTTTGTGTTAATAGTTGAGGGAATTTTTACAATAGGAAAATAGGTGAAAAGGAAAGATTTAATAGTTAAAGTTCATTTATAACTCATAGGTTGTGTCTAGAGGAATTTACAGATGCTGTGAGGTAATGTCCATGAGGAGATAATTGTTACCTGTTCTTTTATATGTGTTCAGGCATTACTACAGAATGATTCATTATTTCTATAGGGTGTGGAGATCCTGAGAGGCTTTTGTTTAGAGTTTTAAGAGAGCATAGGAAAAATGAAGAAAAAGTGTGAGTCATTAGGTTGTTTATTCTAAGGAACAATATTAAGTGAAAACTATTAAATAATAAATTTAAGAATACAAGTTAATACTTACACTGAATTTTACATTATGGACACTAATCAGAAAATAACATGAGTAACTTGTTAGATTGGTGAACTTGAGCATAAATGCATTAATGACTTAAAATATTTTAAAAACAGTTTTTATTAAACCTTTAAACTGTATGAACCAGAAATAATTTGTGTTGACTTTGTGATTTTTATTTAGAACAGAACGATAAATTAATTTTAGCATCAGTTTAAGATCTTTAGATTTATGTTTGTTTTTAGTAACATGAGTTTATTGATTTTTTTAAAGATGACATAGATATAGATAGAGTCAGATTTTAAACAGTTGTGTCTGGAACCATAAAACTTGTTAATGAATGAGACAGCTGTTTGTTCTCTTAGCTTTGTCCAATTTATACTTAACTGTACCAAGATGACTTAGGAAACATAACATCTGTTTTTTTTTAAAAAAAACTTTTTTGTTATGGAAAACTCCAAAAATTGGTTCACATTAGATGAAAGGTATAATTTTTTGAAACATATAGTATTTTTTGACCAGTAAGCACAGACCGTAATGTGTGTTAACAATTTAAAATATTTCTAAAATAATTCTGACTGGAAAGGAGTGGCATAAAACTAAAATTTATCATGAAGCTATTTTTTATTTAATCTCAAGGAGTGCAGAGGCCAAGCAGCGTTATTGTAAAGCAACACCCTTTTTTGGTTTTGTAAAATACACGGTAGAGGACTGTAAGAATAGAATTTGGATTAGCAGTTGTTATCTCTCCACCACACCTGTAGAATTCAACAGTTTTAGCAGAAACATAGACATCAAGATACACACGTGACTGCCACACCCAAACAATTCAGAATCCTGATGGACCATAACAACATATGGAGCCTGACAAAGCTGTGTGGCATGCAGCCTTCCTGAGTGCAAGATGAGTACTCAGAACAGGAACAGATCAGGTGGTGAGATACATGTGTGTGGTTAAAGGTCAGTGCAAATCCTGTGAGCCTGGAACCTGGAATCAACTGCCAGGGCTGTGTTAATCACCACAGTATACCCTCTCCCCTACTATTGCAGCTGTTTTTGGAGCTCAAAATGACCACTACCCTCTGACTAGGGTCCCCAAAATGTTAGGTCGTGTAAGGGAGGTCATGTCAGATGAGTATAGGATGGACTAAGAAGTCTATTAACCAATGGCATTAATCACTAGAAATTAATAAGTGAAATGACACTATGATAATTCAATTTGAATTGACTCTGAGATGAAAAAATGGTCATTACTGTGAAATATATCCATTCAACATAAGACCTAAAGTTTATGTTTCTCAGTAATGCAAATTATCCTAAGAGATATGCATTGAACAACCTAGATACATTTACAAAACTGTAGACATTCATCTTTTTCTGACATTTTGGTCTACATTTTACTAAAAGGCTTCATCTGTTCCGAAACTCTTGAAAATATACAAAATTGAATTATGCTTCTGTAATTATTTAGACAAAGGGGATGTTTAAACTAGATGAGAGAGAAAATATGCAGTATGGGTTTGATTCAAGCTCAGCCACTGAAGGGTGCTGTTATCCACCTATAAGGCCTTGGTTTATCTCTTTGGTTTCAAAATGTTGGTGAAAAAAATCTCCAGATTTCCAGCAAGATCCCTGGATTGTGTGCACTTTTTTTTTTTTTTTTTTTTTTTTTTTTACTATGGGACAGGTGAATTTATGGGGTTTTATGGTGTCCTCTCAGAAAATGAGGTATGCTGTGTGGTGTACCTTCTCAGTTTCTTTTGAGTTTACAGAGCTTTATGTAAAACTTAGTTAACAAGGGCTGAGGTGTTTATGATGGCTGTTAGAGTATGGATTAAGATCTTCCTTCCTTCCTT
>NW_024465359.1:0-2177 GCF_017591425.1 Ochotona curzoniae | reverse complement strand
GAGGTTTATATATATATATATATATTTTAAAGATTTATTTATTTTATTGGAAAATCAGATATACGGAGAGAATGAGAATTATAGAGGAAGATCTTCCGTCCGATGATTCACTCCCCAAGTGAGTGTAACAGCCGATGCTATTCCGATCTAAAGCCACGATCCAGGAACTTTTTCCAGGTCTCCCACATGGGTGCAGGATCCCAAGGCTTTGGGCCATCCTTGTCTGTTTCTTAGGCCACAAGCAGGAAGTTGGATGGGAAGTGGAGCTGCTGGGATTAGAACCGGCACCCATATGGGATCCTGGCCCGTTCAAGGCAAGGTCTTTATCTGCTAGACCATGCTATCAGGTTCCCCCCCCCCCAAAAAAAAGATCTTTTTGCTGCAGTGTTTTGGTTTGAATTCCTTGCAACTCTAGCCCACCTTGCTGTGGGCAGCAGGAAGTCCACAACATCAGACAGGCTAGATGTGAGTGTTGGAGCTGCCCTTCTGGCCTGGCCGTGGAGGAGCTTGCAGAAGGGCTAGGGATGTGGGAATTGCCACTGGAGGGTCAGCTAGCATCAGGTAAGGTGACAGGGTGGACATGTTGTGAGCAGGGGACTCAAGCATGCAGTAAGGGGGTGGTAGAGGCAGCATGGCTGTCAGAAGGGACCCAGCGCTGATGGACCAGATCACTGGCTGAAACCTGACTGGCTCTCAGCAGCGGATGGTGGACAGTGTGACAGTGTGCTGGGGTCGAGGTGCACTGATGCTGGCTCACTAAGCCTGGCCCTGGGTGGGCAAGTTGGGAAACAGAGGGAGCGTGTTAAAGGCACACCCTTCCCCCAGCACAATTAGGCTCTGAAGTGGATGATTACAGTGCTATGGCAGCAGGGACACTGGCCAGGATGACTTGGCTATGAAGTAGATGGTGGGAGGACAGCGGTTGTAGAGAGTAACAGCTTGTCTGGCCTGGCCCTGGAAAACGCAGCCAGCGTGTGCATTTTTTTCCTTGGCTTGTTGTCATAAGTCCTTGTCCCTGGAGCACACTGTGTATGTCTGGCACGCATGTGGGAACCAGCTAAGCCCTCTTGGCCCAGGAGTGTGCCGTAGGCCCAGGAGTGGCTAGTTGGCTGGGGGAGTCCTGTTCAAGCACACCTGGTCTTGGAGCGCCTGCCAGGCGGGTTGCAGCTGATGGGTTCCATCCCCGGTCTGGTTTTGCTGTGGCAATCAGGGCAGCATGGCCCTGGAAGAGACTGGATTGAAGACGCCCGGTGGCTAACAGAGCACAGTGTGAATTACCATCTGGCAAGGTGGGAGGACTGGGGGTGCATGGCATGCTGATAGGGCCCAGGCCCAGAGGAAGGGTGCAGGGTGTGTGACGCTGGCTGAGCCTGCTTAACCCTGTAACAAACAGTGAGTGGGGCTGCATGGCCTCCATGCTAGGGTGCTTTGCAGGATGTACTGTCTTAGTAGGCTTGGACGAAATGGCCCTAGAGGGGATGGCGTGAGTGTTGGGGCCCGTGAAGCAACCGCTGAATATGCCCTGACTTAGAACCTCAGGAGGGGGCTGTGGAGGAGGAAGGCGTAGAAGGGCGTGAGATACCAGCTGATTCCACCTGAACCTGGAGTGGCTTGCAGGCAAGCCAGGAACAAGGTGTTAGAGGGTTGCGTTCTTATCGAAGTGGACAACATGAAGGCTGGGGGCGCGGGGGATGCTGGCTGAATCAGCAGGTCCTTTCGGCAGTGATGTATGAGCTGCCTGTGCAGGGCAATCTCCTGGTGTGGCAGGTGGGTGAGCAGCCAGCTTGGGGCACTGGGTGACTGGCAGAGCCCACCTGGTTCTGCTGCATCAAGCAGAGTAGCCTGCTCTGTGTGTGTGTGTGTGTGTGTGTGTGTGTGTGTGTGTGTGGGCAGGGTGGGGTGCATTGCAGGCAGAGTGTGCATGACCCCGGAGCAGCAGGCATAGTGGGAGGGTTAGATGAGCGGGGATCAGCAACCTAGTCCTTGAAGCTCTGGTGCACTGGGCAAGTGGGTTAACGGAGCATGGACTCCATCTACACTGGCCTGAACCTGGAGTGCCATCCTGACGGGCGCTAGAGGTACAAGGTGAGCGGGAACCACTTACTGATTCTGTCTGCCTTCAAGCCACCTGTGGAGCAGAGGGCCAGGTGGACTGGAGGTTAGGGGTCTCTCTCCAA
>NW_024465358.1:0-2652 GCF_017591425.1 Ochotona curzoniae | reverse complement strand
CCCCAGCATTACAATTTAGGTCTGCCAATTCCAGAGGTGTATTTTGGTGTAATGCAATGCAGTCTGGCAAGGACCCATAAAGTACCTGAATTTCCATCTTCAAGACCAGTGTTTCTGCATGCTGCAGTTACAGCCTAGTACTATTGAGGCCTTACCCTGGCCCCTTCCAGCCTACAAATTTAAGTAATCAGTATATGGTTAGCCTAGGACCTCAACGCAAACATTAAGCCTGCCTGCTCCCAGACTGGTGCTTTGGTGTGCCATGAGTTTTGCCTGCCTTAGCCCCAGAAACAGGCGCTTGCCTACCCACTCTCATCATTTTGGGAAATTGTGTACACCACCTCCCTATTACTTCTGAGGCCTCTTGATATGCCCACTGCAAGGTTGTTGTCTCAGTATAGGTTCAGCCATTTTCTAGAATGCCAGCATTAAGCCCCTGGCTGGCAGCTCTCAGACTGGCATGGTATCATACCACATATGCAGCCTGCCTAGAACACAAGAGTCAGACCCCTGGCTAACCACTATAGTGGGAATATATTATTAAGGCTGTTAATTACCCATGATTATTTTAGGCAGAGTATCTACATACTTGGACACTTGCAGTAGAGGCTGTCCTTAAGTGTAGGAGAAATTATCTAAACCCATGGTACACTTTTTTGTTCATTTGTTTAAGATTAGTGTTAGCTTCCAGAGAACAGCAACTTTCAGATAGAATCATGAGGTTAGTGAAACTTGTCTTCCTTAAGGTGCCGCAGCCTTAAAATAGAAAAAGTGATGGCTATAATTACCTTTTTGCCTTTTGGAGAGGAATTTGAGGTCTTCAACTGACTTGCTTGAATAGGAATGTATATCTTCTATGTGGTCCTGGTTCTAAGTGACACAGCTCCAGCTCCAGGCCCCTCACTGTAGATCAGGACAACTACTTTACCTTGTGGATTTCTGGTCTCAAGCACCTTCTGGGATGCTGTCCAGATTCAGGCTCTAGATCATCATCAAGGCTCTCCCTAGGAAAGTAGAGAAAGGGAAAGGGACTAGGAAGAAAGAAGAAAGTTAAAAAAAAAGAAGCCCTAGGCTTTTCTTTTCTTTTTTTCTTTTTTAAATTTGTTTATTTGAAAATCAGGTTATAGAGAGGAGAGACAGATAAATATTTTCCATCCACTGGTTCACTTCCCAAGTGACCACAATGGCTGGAGCTGAGCCAATTCAAAGCCATGATCCAGGAGCTTCTGGGTATCCTCTGCAGGTGCAGGGTCCCAGTGGCTATCCTTGACTGTTTCTCCAGGCCACAAACAGGGAGCTGGAAGGGAAATGGAGCAACTGGGTTAGGAACCAGCACTCATATGGGAGTTTCATTCATGCAAGTGGAGGACTTAAGCCACTAAGCTACTGTGCCAGGCCAAAGCAGTAGTTTTCATTTCAAAAACTAGAGAGAAGAGTTAAAAAATGATGATGAATTCCATATATCAAGTTGATGTAGTAATTCCCAATGTCAGTGTTTCTCCCTACTTCTTTGAACCATATGTAAAGTGAAGAATGTAATATAATTAAACAGTGCTATATAACAGTGCAGACACAGTAACTTCTATTAAGTTTAGAAAGAAAGGAGATGTGCAAATACAGATAAGTCATAAAGAAAATGAAAGTAATAAGTGAATATGGAAGCTTTCCACTATCAGTTATTAGTATTCAAAGATCTCAATACTGGTTTCACTGATTTTTTTTTTTCTTTTAAGCCTGGGCACAGGTCTGAAAGCATAGCAATTATCTCCCTGTATAGACAATTAATTTAGTTTTAGAGAAATACATAATGGCTTGCTGGGAACCTGACTATGACTGTCCAAGTGGAAATGTTGTCGGGTCGTATAGCCTGATGTCCTATTTATGATTTTTGCAGCAGACTTTTTTTTTAGGCTGTGTAACATTTTTATTATCCATACAGCCTTATTCACAGTCAGATTGGGTCCTGAACTCCAAGGAAAATCATTAATTGATAGTAACATTTGGGTGTAGCCAGGCCCATGTTACTGGAATGGATGTCATTGCACATCTGAGTGTTTCAAGGGTGGAACCTTCAGAAATAAGATGAGAATGGGTGAGTCACTCCCTGGGGATGATAGGATACACTGTGCAGGTTGCTGCAATTATGTATCAGGTGATAGGATTTTTTTCTCAGAATTCGAGATCTGTGTCTGTTACATGAGTCAGTAATACCTGTTTGGGACATGGTACAAAATCAAGTGAGCACAAGGGTTTTATGCCGAAACTACATTCTAGTGTATACACATATTGACAAAAAGTATTAGGAGTTACAGCATGAAATTTGAAAATACAGCCAACCTTGTGCTGTTATAAATGCTAGTGCCTCACAGAAGTGTCATACTGTTCATCAATAACAATAAGATGTTGATGGTGCAACAAACATCACTATGTGGCCTATGTTATGCAGGAGGCATTTCCTTAATAAGACCCCCAAAATGTATTCTTGTAGTTGTGATCCCCAAAGCTGCCAGGTCAGGGGGAATAGCTTGTGAGAGATCACCCCTGGATCTCTGCCTGCTACCTGGTGGGCGTGACTCATGGCCTCCTGCCCATGACCTGATGCACAGCTTCCAAGTGTGCATGAAGAACATAATGTGTGACATGATTGAGGGT
>NW_024465357.1:0-70402 GCF_017591425.1 Ochotona curzoniae | reverse complement strand
TTTTTTTTTTTTTTTTTTATTTTTTTTTTTTTTTTTTATTGTTGCTTACATTGTATTATGTAGTACAGTTTTATAGGCGCTGGGGATTCCCCCCACCCCTCCCATAACCCTCCCCCCATGGTGGATTCCTCCACCTTGTTGCATAACCATAGTTCAAGTTCAGTTGAGATTCATTGCTTGCAAACACATGCCTAGCATAAAGTTCAGCGTCTTATTGTCCAGATAAGTTCAGTGGCCTCTTGGGGAGACCTTCTATGGTCTGAAGATAGGTCTAACAGAGTAGAGATCCGGTCAGTTAAAAGCCCCAACAAGGCCTCAGTATCAATATACAACATTATGGAATTAATTGACATAGTAATGGGTAGACAATATGTTAAAAATAATGCAAGTTCCATTCTTCGAAACATCTGGGTTGAGACAGTATCAATGACAGGTTCAGAAAATAACCAACAACCAAACAAAAAATTACAGGTTAAATCAAGGCAAACATGTGGTATCTAATCTTTTGGGATTCACTCATTTCCCTTAGCATTATAGTTTCCAGTTGTGCCCATTTAGCCACAAAGAACTGCATTTTGTTTTTTTTAATAGCTGAGTAGTATTCCATGGAGTAGATGAACCAAAGCTTTCTTATCCAATCTTCTGCTGATGGGCATTTCGGTTGCTTCCATGTTTTTGCAATTACTGATTGTGCTGCAATGAACATAGGGATGCATGTTGGTTTGTCGTAAAACAGGTGTTTTGGATATATTCCTAGGAGTGCTATTGCTGGGTCATATGGTATGCAGATTTTGAGTTGTTTGAGTGTTCTCCAGACTGATTTCCATAAAGGCTGTACCAATTTGCAGCTCCACCAGCAGTGGAGTAGGGTTCCCTTTTCCCCGCATCCTCGCCAGCAAGCGTCGTTGGTGTTCTTGTTTATGTGGGCCAATCTTACTGGTGTTAGGTGGTACCTCATCGATGTTTTAATTTGGATTTCCCTTATTGCTAGGGAGCTGGAACATTTTTTCATATGTTTGTTTGCCATTTGGACTTGTTCCTTTGTGAAATGTTTGCCCATTTCCCGTGCCCATTTCTTGAGTGGTTTGTTTGTTTTGGTTTTTTGGTTGTTTTGAAGTTCTTTGTATATCCTGGAAATTAGCCCCCTATCGCCTATATCGTGTGCAAAGATCTTCTCCCAATCTGTGGGTTGCTTTTTTACTTTGTTGATTGTTTCCCTTGCTGTACAGAAGCTTCTTAGTTTGATGAGGTCCCATTTGTTTATTCTGTTCTCAACTGCTATTGCTTTTGGTGTCCTTCTTAGAAAGTCGGAACCTACTCCTAGGTCTTGCAGGGTATTTCCTACATTTTCCTGCAAGAGTTTGAAGGTTTCTGGATGTAGGTTTAGGTCTTTTATCCATGTAGATTGGATCTTAGTGTATGGTGATAGATGTGGGTCTATCTTTTTGTTTCTACAGGCTATCAGCCAGTTGTCCCAACAACATTTACTAAAGAGGCCTTCCCACTTGCTTGAGTTGTCATTGGTCTTTTTGTCAAAGATTAATTGGCTGTATTTGTGTGGGTTCCCTTTTGGTGCTTCTATTCTATTCCATTGATCTTCCTTTCTGTCTTTGTGCCAGTACCAGGCTGTTTTGATAACCACTGCTCTATAGTATGTCCAGAGGTCCGGGATTGTGATTCCCCCTGCTAACTTCTTATTTTTCAGGATGGTTCTAGCTATTCGTGGTTTTTTGTGTTTCCAGATGAACTCTTGAATCATTGTATCCAGTTCCGTGAAGAATGTTTTGGGCAATTTGATTGGAATTGCGTTGAAAATGTATATTGCTTGTGGTAGTATAGACATTTTAATGATATTGATTTTGCCTATCCAGGAGCACGGGATGTTATTCCATCTTTTGAGGTTTTGTTCAATTTCCTTTTTAAATAGTTTGTAGTTTTCTTCGAATAGGTCTCCTACGCTTTTGGTTAAATTTATTCCCAAATACTTCATACTTCTCTCTGCTATTTTGAATGGTATCCTGTTGGTTAGATCTTCTTCCATCTTGGTGTTATTTGCGTACACTATGGCTGTTGATTTTCGTTCGTTAATTTTGTACCCCGCCACTCTGCCAAACTCTCGTATAAGTTCTAGCAGTTTCTGTATTGAGTCTCCTGGTTTTTCTATGTACAGGATTATGTCATCTGCATATAGTGAAAGCTTGACTTCTTCGTTTCCTATACGTATGCCTTTGATTTCTTTTTCTTGTCTTATGGCCTCTGCAAGTACCTCTAGGACTATGTTGAATAGCAGTGGTGATAGCGGGCACCCTTGTCTTGTTCCAGATCGCAGTGGGAAGGGTTCTAGCTTTTCTCCATTCAGTATGATACTGGCATTGGGTTTTTCATAAATTGCTTTGATTATGTTGTGGATTTTCCCATCTATGCCTACTTTGGCTAGAGTTTTTAGCATGAAGAGGTGTTGGATTTTGTCGAAAGCTTTTTCTGCATCTATTGAAACTATTATGTGGTTCTTGTTTTGCAGTTTTTGGATGTGGTTTATAACATTTATGGATTTCCGAATGTTGAACCATCCCTGCATTCCAGGGATGAATCCTACTTGATCCGGATGAATGATCTGTCTGATGATTTTTTGAATTCTATTGGCTAGGATTTTGTTGAGAATTTTAGCATCAATGTTCATCAGAGAAATAGGTCTGTAGTTTTCCTTCTCTGATGGTTCTCTGTCCGGTTTTGGGATTAAGGTGATGTTAGCTTCATAGAATGAGTTTGGGAGGGTTGCTTCCTCCTCTATTGTTTTGAAGAGCTTGTAGAGGATTGGGGTTAGTTCTGTTCGGAATGTTTTGTAGAATTCTGTAGTGAAGCCGTCTGGGCCTGGGCTTTTTTTCGTTGGGAGATCTTTGATGACTGTTTCAATCTCTGCCTCGGTTATGGGTTTATTTAATTCTGCAGTTGCCTCCGGACTGAGTTTTGGTAAGTGGTGGGAGTCCAAGAACTTTTCTATTTCTTGGTGGTCCTCAAATTTGTGGGAGTACAGTTCTTTGTAGTAATTTCTAATTATTTTCTTAATGATTGCAGTGTCTGTTGTTATGTTGCCTTTTTCATCTTTAATGCTATTGATTCTCACTTTCTCTTGTTTTTTTTTGGTCAATCGGGCCAGTGGAGTGTCTATTTTGTTTATTTTCTCAAAAAACCAACTTTTTGATTTGTTGATTTTATGTATAGTTTTTTTGATTTCTATTTGGTTTATCTCCTCCCTTGTTTTGATGATTTCTTGTTTCCTATTGTGTGTGGGACTCTTCTGCTGCTGTTTTTCCAGATCCTGGAGGTGTGAGGTTAGTTCCTGTATTTGGCGTCTTTCTTGGGCCTTGACATGGGCTCCGATTGCGATGAATCTACCTCGTAGCACTGCTTTGGCGGTGTCCCACAAGTTTTGGAATGTTGTATCAGAGTTTTCATTGGTTTCCATAAATTTTTTGATCTCATCTTTAATTTCTTCTCTGACCCATTGTTCGTTTAATAGCATGTTGTTCAATTTCCAAGAGTGCCTATACTTCCTGGGGAGTTTTGAGTTGTTGATTTCCAGTTTCATCCCATGGTGGTCTGAGAGGGTACATGGTATGATACTAATGTTTTGGAAGTTGTTTAGATTCGCTTTATGTCCTATCATGTGGTCGATTCTGGAGAAGGTGCCATGCACCGCTGAGAAGAAGGTATAGTCTGTGGACTTAGGATAAAAAGTTCTATATATGTCTACTAAGTCCAGTTGTTCTATTGTTTGTGTGAGCTCTGTTGTTTCTTTGTTGAGTTTTTGTTTCGTAGACCGGTCCATTGTTGTTAGAGGTGTGTTGAGATCGCCTACAAGAATTGTGCGGGTGTCTATGTCTTCCCTTAAGTCTGTAAGTAATTGCTTTACGTAAGTAGGTGCATTAAGATTCGGTGCATAAACATTAATGATGGTGATTGCTTCTTGATGGATCATTCCTTTCACCAGTATAAAATGGCCTTCCCTGTCTCTTTTGATGTTGGTTAGAATGAAATCTATCTCGTCTGAAATTAGGATAGCTACCCCAGCTTTTTTTTCTCGTCTATTGGCGTGAAATATCTTTTTCCATCCCTTCACTTTCAGTTTCTTTGCATCCTTTCTGGTTAGATGCGTTTCTTGTAGGCAACAGATGGTTGGGTCTTGTTTGATGATCCATTCTATTAATCTCTGTCTTTTGATTGGTGAATTTAGACCATTTGTGTTGAGAGTTAAAATTGAGAGGTTGCAATTTTGCCCTGCCATGTGATTGTGTTGTGTGTGTGTTGTTGCCTATGTAATTGTCTTGTTGGTGCGGCCTTTAGTTTGGAGACCTTCTTATTTGCCAACTTTGTTTGTGATTTGCCTCCTTTTTGTCCGGGACTAGCGCATTTCTAAGGAGACTTTGCAGAGCTGGTTTTGTGTAGACATATTCTTCTAGTTTTTCTTTGCTATTGAAGTATCTGATTTCGTTCTCATATACAAATGAGATCTTTGCTGGGTAGATTATTTTTGGTTGACAGTTGTTTTGTTTCAGGACTTGGAAGATCTTTGTCCATTCTCTCCTTGCTTGTAGTGTCTCTTCGGAGAAGTCAGCAGTGATTCTGATGGGTTTTCCCCTGTATGTGATCTTTTCTCTACTTCGTACTTGTCTCAGGATTCCTTCTTTGTCTTCATTGGAGTAGAACTTGAGCACCGTGTGTCTGGGTGAAGATCTCTTTGGATCATGTCTGTTGGGAGTTCTCTGTCCATCCTGTATGCGGGGTGGATTCGTGTTCCAAGTGTTTTGGAAGTTTTCCTGTATAATTTCATCGAGCACTGCTTGCATCCCAGATTCTCTTTCTACTCCCTCGGGGAGGCCGATGATCCGAATATTCAATTTTCTAAGGTAATCCTTCATCTCTTGCATCATTTTATTAGTTTTGCTGAGGTTTGTCTCCAGCTGTTTAATTCGCTGGGCACTTTCATTTTGTGTGTCTTCTGTTTCAGAGATCCTTTCCTCTGCCGCATTTATTCTGTTGATGAGGCTTTCAATCTTATTATCTTGGGCATCCAGTTTGGTTTTGATTTGTTGTATTTCGGTGATTATGCGGTTCTGGAAGTCTTCCAGCTTTGTGTCCACGTCTCTGAGAGATTTTAGCATTATTTTCATCAATTCCTTTGTTGGTAACACTTCCATGTCTTCATCTCGTATCGTCGATATTGATAATGGCTTTTGGCCCTTGTTTGGTGGGGTGCTGGCTCTTTCATCTGGAGCACAACTCTTTCTGGTGGTTTTTCCCATTGCGTTGGTGTATTCTGGTGAGGCAAATGGACCCGTGTGTTGAGGGGCTGTCAGGTGCTTTCCTGTAGAGATTGGAGCCTGTAGGCGTGGTGTTGCCGGGCGTGGTAATTTTCAAGGCACCGTTGGTGCGTTCTCAGGGCCCGGGGCTGTAGAGCACCACCTTGGGGGCCCAGTGGATTCCAGGCACACTCTGGGCACCTCTTCTACAGGTGTGACACCCCAGGGCGTGGCGGGATGGAGGCGCTCTCTGGGTGTGCTCCCTTCACGGGAATCCGCAGTGCGTAGAAGGTTTTATGTGCTTTCTCCCTGCGTTCTCCGTGTCAGGGACTGCAGGGTTTTTCAGAGCCCACCTGGTGCGTCTCCCACACACGGGACTGTGGGTGAGGCACTTTGCAGGCGTGACTCTTGTGCAGTGAATCCACCACTCGTGGTGTGTGGGTGTTCAGAGCCCCTGCTCCCGTGTGGCTCCCCCACTCAGGCCCTTAGCGGAGGAGTGGACCAGGCGCCCTGTTATAATGACTTCACGGCGGCAGGTTCGCACCGTGTCAGTTTGTTGCAGGAGTTCCCCTGACACCTGACACCTGCGCTACGGAGGTGCTGCTGCTGCAGGCGGGGCGCCCAGCCCGCTCGGTGCGGCGATCAGAGTCCTGGTGGTTTCAAGCACTCACCAGGCAGGATGTGGGGGACTCCAGACCCTCGCCAGCTACCTCTGCGCACCGAGCCGCACTGGTCCCCTCAGCGCAGGGACATCCGATGCGCCTTCCCGGGGCCCCCTCAGCCACCAACACAACACCACTGTGCGTAGTTCCACACAGACCCAACAGTTTCGGCCGTCTGCTCCGCGTTCTGAGGCTGGAGCCTCAGCGGGGGGCAAGAAATGCGGAGGCTGCCACGTCAACCCCCAGCTCACCAAAAGTCCGGCCGCTGCAGTCTGCCTCCACCGCTGCCGAAGGCCTCCCGCCGGTGACGATCCCCCTGATCTCCCCGCCTCCGAGCTGGCCGCGTCTCCCGTCAGGCCGTTTTCAAAAGTGACTCAGCAGGTCTGGAGTGGGATGTCGGTTTCTCTGCCTTTGCCCTGCTCCGTTCTCGTTGTTCTTCCGAGTTGTGTGGATCTTTTTGGCTCCACACTGTCCCAGGGAGCTTCACGGACCTCTCCCTGCGGTTCCCTGCTGTTCCTCTTTGCTGCTTCTGTAGCTTTCTATCCCTTTCTCACTAGACTCTCCCTCACAGCCCTCCTCCTACGTCGGCCATCTTCGCTCCCTCCCAAAATAAATCTTTAAAAATAATAATAATAGTAAAATCTCAGTGGTCACAACCATCACTTGGTTTTGAATGTGTGGTTGCAGCAGAGAGCTAAGATGCTGGACACTCCAGGCTGTGAGGAGCTTCCAGGACCAGCTTGTTGCATTTCTGGCTTCTTAGAATTCGGTCAATCAGTGAAGTGAGCCCCCAGGGCACTGTGTCCTCAGAGTGATCCCCAAGGCCTGAGAACTTGGGTAAGTTTCTGAGTGGAACTCCTTGTGAAGTGTAAGGCTGCTTCCTAGAGCTCATTCTCTGTCATGTCCTTGTGCCTTGATTTACAGTTGGATGACTTATGTAGGACTTATTGCCCTGATTTGAATGTTACATCTTCTTTCTTTGCATAGAACCCAAATTTATTCAATAATCCCAACAAAAGATAAGACAATTCTTGTCAACTTTATTTTCTGCCAAGTTTTCATTAGGACTGTAAACAATGTAAACCTAATGCCTGGGTGAGGAAAAAAGCATTTTGAGATCAAGTCTTGGTCTTTCTTCCCTGCGTCTGCAGAGGTGACTAAGTCCTGGTTCTATCTGATGTGTTTGATTGCCTAAAATTTATTTCTTCATTAATGTGATGGCACAGCAAATCAAGCTGCTACCTGCATATGGGTGCCAGTTCAAGATCTGACTGCTTCTTACAGTTGCGCTCCTCACTAGTAAATCTGGGAAAGCAGCCTGATGTGTCCCAAGTGCTCGAGTCTCTGCCGCTGGCAGGACACCCAGAAGAAGCTCTAATTTCCTTGCTTTGGCATGGGTCAGCAATTGCTGTCACATATGGAGTGAATGAGCAGATGGAATATTTTTCTCTGTGTTTCAAATAAGTAAATACACTTGATTTTAGCCAAAGCCCGAGAAGTGATTCAAATAGGTAAATAACCCTTAAAAATATACATTTATTTATTTTTCAGTAAAAGCTGCAAATTAGAAGAGACAAAGATCATCTATTGAGTGTAGGAGGACATTGTGACCCTACAAGGTCAGCGAACACAAGATTACAATTGATTGGATAATATTTGTTGAGGCCCCCAGGGCGGGAGTGGGGCCAGTAGCCAGACCTTGGTGGCCTCACTCTGCAGTATGTGTGTGAGAACACTTGGTGGAATATACAAGACAAAAGGAGTTCCAAATAAAAGCATAGTAACTGTTGATGGGCTTTGTTGATAAGCTCAATTCTTCCTCCATTATCTCATATGACCCTCAATGTATAAAGTCTGATGCCACTAATAATCCTCAGCTTTGACCATCAGTCAGGGTCCACGTGTGTTATTAGCATGTTATTATTGGCTCCATGTACCAAGTGCATTGCTGCGGGACAGCGACAATCCAGTGCTTCACTCCCCCAGTGGCCAGAATGACCAGTGCTGGACCAAGCTGAATCCAGGAACCAGTAGTTTCCTCCAGGTGTTCCATGTGGGTTATAGGGGCTCAGGCACTTGGATGATCTGCCACTAATTTTCCCAGCTGATTAACAGAGAGCTGGGTTGGGAATGAAACAGCTGATTCCATATGTGATAGTGGTGTTATAATTGATAGCTTTACATATTATACCACAATGCTGGCCTTGGCTTTTTTTATACTGATGACAATATTTTTCTTGCTTTTTATTTCTCATATGCTGATTCATAGCAAGTGTTTTACATATGGGACAATATTCTCATGTTACAAATCATGATAAATTCTGATGCTGTATAAAGCATTGGTAAGGTAGAAGGATTGGAGTTTCACAGTTTCTTCATGTACATTTATTTATTTTGTGATTCTCTAGGAGTTGATTTGACTTAATATTTTTCATCTAGTATTAACTGAATTCTCTGTGTGATAACTTTGCTAAATAGTAGTTGCCACTAACTTATACTGTGAGCAGGAACTTGTACTGATTCCTCTACATAATACGCTGCTCTGTTTAGAATCACTGGGGAGAAGCCTGTGGTCCTCAAAATTATGTGTGAAAAGCTGCACCAAACATCCATGCCAATTCTTCCCTACAAATTTTTTTTTCTCATAGTTTTAAAAAATATTTATTATTCAGGTATTTTATTTGTAAGTCTTGGAGACAGAGTGATTTGTCATTTTCTAGTTAACTCCTTAAATTCTTGCAAAGTTGTGCCAAGGCCTGGTCAAAAATAGGAGCCAGGAACTCCGTCTGTGTCGATGAGAGGAGTCGCAAAGACTCACTTGTGAAATTCGCTGATTGCTTCCGGGGAGTGCAGTAGCAGCAAGATGGAGTTTGTTGTGGAGTCATGAGACAAACAAAGCAATTCCAGTGCAGAATGAGGGTCTTCGGAGTGTTTTCTCAAACACACCACCAGATTCCCACACCTGATTTTATTTGAGCACCTTATTGGATTTCATTTTCTGTCATTAAGATGTAAAGGATGTGTGCCTCCTAAATTTTTATTTGTATAGTTTATGTAGGTCTGCAATGTTCATTGCCTATAATCTAAACCCAATTTTAAATAACACTGTACTATTCCTTGGGAAGTTCAGGTATGTTATGGTCCCAATTTTTTCACCTATCCTGTATATAATTTCTGTCATTCCTTTTAGTTATTATAAATTGAAACAATGTTGTTCATTGTTGGTGATATCACTTTGAATAAAGATGTATATATTAAATGATATGCGAATAGAGAATGAATGTGCCCTCATTTGATGCCAAACACTTTTTGAATGACCTGACATCTAAATCATGTTGAACTTTTTGCCTGATTAATTTCTGCATTATTTGTTTAAGAGAATGTGAGAGAAAATTTGAATTCCAATTCACTGTTTTGCTTCTTAAGTGTCCACAGCTGCCAAGTATGTCTCAGGGCTTCGGCTGGGAGCCGAGAACCCAGTGCGGGTTCTTCCTGTGGGTAGCACAAACCCAGTGCCTGAGGCCATCACTGCTTCCCCAGGTCTGCTTTAGTAGGAAGCTGGAATCAAGATCAGAACTAGGAATGTGACCCTGGTATTCTAATGTAAGCTAGAAGTTTCTTGACTGCTGGGCTAAACACTCATCTTGTGTGTGTGTGTATGTTTATTACTGTTGTTAACTGAGATACATTAATTAAATTTTGAATACCTTACCTGTAATTTGACATCAGTATAAAAATGAATAAAACAGGGTAAGACAGGTATGGGTATGGTGGAGTGAATCCATCTCACTTGAATGCACCTAATTCAAGTCCTGGCTACTCCACCCACCCTTCCTTTCCTTCCCTTCCCTTCCCTTCCCTTCCCTTCCCTTTCCTTCCCTTCCCTTCCCTTCCCTTCCTTCTTGTCTTTCTTTCTTTCTTCCTTTCCTTCCTTCCTTCCTTCCTTCCTTCCTTCCTTCCTTCCTCTTTCTTTCTTTCTTTCTTTCTTTCTTTCTTTCTTTCTTTCTTTCTTTCTTTCTTTCTTTCTTTCTTTCTTTCTTTCTTTCTTTCTTTCTTTCTCTTTCTTTCTTTCTTCCTTCTTTCCTTCCTTCCTTCCTTCCTTCCTTCCTTCCTTCCTTCCTTCCTTCATTTCTTTCTTTCTTTCTTTCTTTCTTTCTTTCTTTCTTTCTTTCTTTCTTTCTTTCTTTCTTTCTTTCTTTCTTTCTTTCTTTTTCTTTTTTTATTATAAAGACAGAGATACAGAGAGGAGGAGATACAGGGAGGAAGATCTTCTGTCCAATGGTTCACTCCTGGAGCTGAGCCAATCCGAAGCCAGGAGCCAGAAGCTCTTACAGGTCTCCCACATGGGTGCAGGGTCCCAAAGCTTTGGGCTGTCCTCAACTGCTTTCCCAGGGCCCAAGCAGGGAGCTGGATGTGAAGTGGGGCTGCAGGGATTAGAACTGGTGCCCATAAGGGATCCCGGAGTGTGCAAGGCGAGGAATTTAACCACGATGTCATCGCTCTGGGCCCTACTCCACCCTTTCAGTCCAGCTTCCTACTAATGCATCTGAGAAGCAGCTGGTGGTGGCATAAGGGCTTGCAAATCTCCCACCCATATATGAGACACAAGAGGAATTGTGGGACTTGGAGTCAGTCTGACACAGCCACAGCTGTGAAAACCATTCAGAAATAAAGCAGTGAATGAAACATCTGTTTTTCTGTCATTCTTCCTTTCAAGTGAATAGAAACATTGTAACTAAAATGTAACTATTTTTCCACCTAAGTTCAAGGTTGGTTTTCCAACAGTGACACTTACAAAATGCCAGGTAACACCTTTGTAAATCAAGTATGGGATGAGCAAGAGGTTCAATGGGAAAAGCAACCCTGATTTTTGATTAGAAGAGTTTGTAACAGATGTGAGGTAACATGTTACATTGCCAGCATGCCATGTAGTGGAATGGACTGGTTATAGTCTTATATTCATTTTCTGATCTAGTTCCCTGCTAATGTGCTTGAAAGACAGCAGAAAATGTCCCAATTCTTTTTTTTTTTTTTTAAAGATTTATTTTTATTATTTTTTCATTGGAAAGGCGGATATACAGAGAGAGGAGAGAGAGAGAGAGGAAGATCTTCCGTCCGACGATTCACTCCCCAAGTGAGCGCAACGGGCCGATACTATGCCGATCCGAAGCCAGGAGCCTCTTCCGGGTCTCCCGCACGGGTGCAGGTTCCCAAAGCCTTGGGCCGTCCTCCACTGCTTTCCCAGGCCACAAGCAGGGAGCTGGAAGGGAAGCGGGGCTGCCGGGATTAGAACCGGCGCCCACATGGGATCCCGGGGTTGCAAGGCGAGGACTTAACCACTTGCGCCACCGCGCCGGGCCCGAAAATGTCCCAATTCTTTGGACACCTGCACCCCTGTGGAGGAGCTCAATGGAGTTCCAGGCTCCTGGTTTGGGCCCGCGTCTTGCTGTCTATTGTGGCCACATGGGGAGTGAACAAATCAAGGGAAGCTCTCTCAATCTGTCTGGCTTTGATTCTTGCTCTAATGCTCACATTTAAGCAAATAAATAAATTGTTTTTCAAAAATTAAAAAGGACCTGGAGTGATAGTCTAGTGGCTAAAATCCTTGCCTTGAATGGGATATGGAACTAAATATAAAGAAAAAGAAAAAAAAGTGATAAAGACTTAAAAGAGCACTAACCATATTTTATACCCTGTAGATAGGAACTGTTAAATTTCATTTAGATAGTGTGTGAAGGGGTGATTTCTGATTTTTTGAAAATTCTAGTAAATTTTGATCAGCATGTTAATGAATGCTACCATAAGGTACAGTGCAGTATTTGAATATACACGCAGCATGAGCCGAGTAAGCCGGGTAGCCAGGCTTTCCATTCATCTTTACTGTTACGGTGTACCAGGCCTTTCATTCCACTTTCTGAAGTTTGTCAGATTGTGAACTGTAATCTCCACACACTGTGATGGAACACTGGATCTTGTTCCTTCTGTCACATGTTCTTTTGCTACCAGTTCCATCTCCTTCCTATCCCCAGTCCTCATTCTTCACCTGTAATAATCACATCCTAATTTTGCACTCATTATTTTTTGATGTTTGTATGTACAATAATATGCTAGATTTATTTCTGCATTTGCATTATTTTATAATATGCAGTTTTTTTTTAAGATTTACTTATTTTTATTGAAAAGTCGAATTTACAGAGAGAAGGAGAGAAAGATCTTTCATCTACTACTTCAGTCTCCAAGTGGCTACAAGTGCCAGGCTGCGCTGATCCAAAGCCAGCAGCGAGGAACTTCTGATTCTCCCAGGTGGGTGCAGCATCCCAAGGCTGTGGGCTATCCTCAACTGCTTTCTGAGCACACAGGCAAGTAGCTCGATGAGAAGTGGGACAGCTGGGACACGAGCCGATACCTAAGTGGGATCCTGGTGCTTGCAAGGTTAGGACTTCAGACCCTAGGCTACCACGCCGAGCCCTATTACATCTATTGTAATACATCTAATAGTTGATTCTATTTTGCAGCACATAATGATATTTTACTGTTTTTAATGGCTAAATGCCATCTTGGAAATCATTAGGTTTCACTACTAATACATGTAGGGGAACAATACTTAAAAACAAAAAGGATTGAACATCTTCATTTCTGCTTCCGTGTCTTTGATTTCCTTCCCTTGCCTACCTCCTTTGGGAAAATATTAAATTGCATAACAATGAAATGTCGGCATTTTAATTTTATTGCATATTTTAGAGCTTTTGATTTTTTTGGCATTCAGTTGTATGATGGCTATAGGTTTGTCATCTGTAGATACTTTACTGAGGTATAAGTATACCTCAGTTGTGGTATATTGGGGTATATCTGTAAATATTTGTAGATTTGCACAACTTACATATATGTAAGTATTACAAAATACTGAATTTTATTGACAGTTTTCTAAAAGATTATTTCAATTATGCTTATCTTCCATCCTGCTTATGTGAAATATTTGGCTTGTTGATTTTCATTTATTGGCCCATTTTCTACATCCTGAAGTTAGATGCACCTTAATTATTATGTGTGAGTTTATTGGTGTGTAATTGGATTCTTTTTATGTATATTATGTTAATAATTTTACCTCTATTTTTATCAGGCATACTTTATGATTTTTTTTAGCTATTCTAGGATATGAAAAGTTATTTCAGAAGAAACATTAAGAAGTAATTACATTATATCTTTCAATTTAAAATTGAATTTTAAATCTCCCAGCAGGTGATTCAGTCTAGTTTTGGAATCCAAGTATTGTTAGGTGCAGAATAAATTTGGGACTTTTTTTTCCTTTCATATTTTTATATTAGTTCTGGAATCTTTGGTGTTAGTTTGATAGGATTTAGTAGTGAAGACATCTGCTATTGACCTTTTGTTTGCAGTTTTTATTCCTGATTCAATGTTGTTACTTACTCTTGATTGTATCAGGTTTTTTTTTTTCTTTAAAGATTTCTTTATTTTTATTGAAAAACAAAATTTATAGAGAGGAGGAGAGACAGAAAGATCATCTATCCAATGATCCCCAATGGCCAGAGCTAGCCCACAGAAGCCAGGAGCCAGGAGCATCTTTTGGGTCTCCACGTGGATGCAGGGTTCTGAGTCTTTGGGCTGTCTTCAGCTGCTTTCCCAGGCCACAAGGAGGGAGCCGGTTGGGAAGAGGAGCAACTGGGATTTGAATTGGTGCCCATATGGAATCCCAGTGCATTCAAGGTGAGGACTTTAGCCACTAGGCTACTGCACTGCCCCCTTGTCAGATTTTTAATGTCTTTGTGATTCTGTTTGGTAGGCTCCAAAATTCAACCATTTCTAACAGCTTGTTTGTTTATAATTTCTGTTAGCAGTCCCTAGTGACCCCTTGCATTTCTCTCAAATAAATCTTTTAAAAAAATTGTTCATTTTTATTAGAAAGGCATATATACAGAGAGAAGGAGATTCAGAAATATATTCCATCCACTGGTTCACTCCCCAAGTAGCCACAGTGGCTGGAGCTGAGCCGATCCAAAGCCAGGAGCCAGGATCATCTTCTAGGTCTTCCATGCAGATTCAGGGTTCCAAGGCTTTGGGTCATCCTATACTGCTTTCTCAGGGCACAAGCAGGGAGCTGGAAGAGAAGCGGAGCAGCCAGAATAGAACTGGCATCTATATGGGATCCTGGTGTGTGCAAGGAGAGGACTTCAGACACTAGGCTACCACACCAGGCCCAGTGATTGAAAATTTAAGAGCAATACGGTGATAAGCTTGGTTCCCCCTGAGGTCTCTTCTCTTTGGCTAACTCACAGCCTCAGTCTTTTTCTACCTCACGTGGTGTTTACTCTATCCATGTGCAACCTTTTCTAAAGGAACCTGAGTTAGTTTTAAACTGGGCTTCACAGTTTTTATATTATTTTCTGGTGGCAGCCTTCTTAAAACTGCTGTCTCAAAGTAGGGTCACATTGGTGGTCTACCCTTCATGATTTAAAATTTAGGGGAACACATTTATGTCCATAGTAGTTAGACAAGAACCAGTGAACTGCTCTAAAGAAAGCCATCTCTGAAGTGGGTTAGTGTTATGATTATTCTTGACTTCATTGTGGAAAAACAGGTGCAGAGTAGAGTACGGGGTAATGGTTAACTAAGTTTATACAGTGTCAGGCTCACCCACAGAGGTTCAGAGCACCAGCCACTTATGAGCCTTACTGTGGGGAGTACAGGGTTAGGCAACATTCCAAGGGATTGTAAAACATCCAACTCTGATGTCCAGTCTTCCAAAACTCTAGTCCCATGCAAGGCTCTTGCATGTGAATGGGGGCAGAGGAGTCTTCTGCTGTATGGCTCTCTGGAATGTCTGCCAGGCATCCACACCAGCACGTACTTAAATCAATCGCACTGGAAAGTAACACTTGAGACTAAATGAAACATGGAATGATGCATTTCCAAAAAGAGAAAGGAACCTAACACCATTGTAACACAGTATTAGCTAATGCTGCTTATTTTCCTACATTATCTACTAAACTGACCCAATGATAAATCAATGAAGGTTTTCTGCTGTTTGACAAGTAACTATTATACTAAGACCTTCAAACTTATCATAGGTGTGTTTGTCAACACATGCAATGATATTGCCAGTTTAGTGAAGTAGGGGCGATATTTGCAAGACTAAAAAGAATTGGGCCAGTGTGGTAGCCTAGTAGCTAAAGTCCTCACCTTGAACATGCCAGGATCCCATGTGGATGCCAGTTCTAATCCTGGTGGCCCCACTTTCCATCCAGCTCCCTGCTTGAGTCCTGGTGTAGGAGGACATTGTGAGCCTGGAAGGTCAGCGAGCACAGGTTTGCAGTTCATTGGACAGTATTTGCATGACAATAACCAAATGGCTACCTTTGGTATAAACAGCATGTAAATGAGAACACCTGGTATAATATACAAAAGAAAAGGAATTCCAATCAAGAGAAGGAAACAGTAAGGACTCTCAGTGTGTAAAGTCTGATGCCCCTAATAAACTTCGGCTTTGACCATCAGTCAGGGTCCATGTGTGTTATTATTGTCTCCGTGCACCAAGTCCATTGCTGCGCAACAGCGACAGCCTGGGAAAGCAGTCAAGGATGGCCCAAGGCCTTGGGGCCCTGCACCTGTGTGGGAGACCTGGAGGAGCCTCCTGAATCCTGGCTTTGGATCAGTGCAATTCCAGCCATTGCGGCCAATTGGGGAGTGAATCATTGGATGGAAGATCTTCCTGTTTCTTTCTCCTCCTCTCTGTATATCTGACTTTGCAAAAATAAATAAATAAATAAATCTTTTAAAAAAAGATTAATATGACAATTTATATTGTAGTTATTAGATTAAAAAATTATATTCTTAATATTTTCAAAGCTTGGCCTAACTCAAGCAAAAGAAAACGTCACAAGGGACCCATCCTGCTCATCTCTCCCAGAGGAGCCCTGCCCTCCTTATCCGCATGCCTCAAAGGGCTCTTCTGAGTTTAGATGGCCCCGAACATGCAACGTTGTATGATGACCAGCTTCTGCCACAGCAGCTTGGATGATCCAGACCATCTCTGTGGCTCCCACACACAGATTATGTGGGTCATTAATTGGAGACATATCATTGAATTTAATTTTCTTTTATCTAATATGTTCTACTTGCGGCATTTAGAGACATGTAAATTTGGAGAATAGGCAAGCACACATGAGAGAGTGGAAAGGACAGCGAGACCCTCTATCACCAGGTCACTCCCACCATGAACCCAGTGTCTCCAGTTTGAGGCTTGGTCAGGTCCAATTCAGGAGCAAGAAATCCCCATTGGGGCTCTCATGTAGGTATCAGGGGTTCAATCTCGAATATCTATCACTGCCATTTCAGGGGTCTCATCAGGAAGTTGATCAGAAGCAGAGTGGCTGGTGTAGAAACTGGTGCTCTGTTAACAGGATGACAGCATTACAAGTGGTGGCTCAACCTGCTTTGTCTCTATGACACCCCTGATAAAAATATTTTAAAGAAAGATTCTCACAAAGATTCTCAAAATGGCGTAAAAGAGAGATAGCAAATAGAGACATATTTGAAGAAAATTCAGTATTCAATAAAGGCATCAAGACTCAATGTTATTTGAACTTAGAACTGATTTCTGTGTCCCCCATCATGACCAGGTCAAAGGAAACCTGTAGTCTCGGTAATTGCAAGTGAGACCACAGGACTCCCCCTCCTGCTGACTGCCAGCAGAAGGTGACATCACTGCTTTTTCTGTCCTCAGTTCCCTGCGGCCAGAACCACGCTCTGGCTGAGTGGAGTGGAGGTTGGGCCCGGGGCCTGCAGGGGTGGTGAGGCTGTATATGAGCGTGAGGACACGTGGATCCCACCTTGTCCGTCTGCAGTTCCACTGTGGGTGACTGTATGGAAGCAGCACATTTGCAGTGACTTTGCATGGAAGTATTAAAGGTATTAGGGAGAAGTCCACAGAGGACTGGGCTTTTTTTTTTTTTTTAATAAACATTATTTTAAAATTTATTTTGTATTTGAAAGCATTATGGGAAAAGAAACAAAGATGGAGAGGGATCTGCCATCTGCTGGTTCACTCACAAATGCCCTCATTAGCTGAAGGAGGGCTGGCCCTAGTTAGGAGCATGGAGCTTCTCCTGGCCCTCCCACATGGGTAGAGGGGCCCGAGGACTTAGACCATCCTTTACTGCTTTCCCAAGCTATTAGGGGCATGGATTGTAAGTGGAGCAGCTGGGACCCGAGCCAGCACACATGGGATTCCAGCATTGCGATGCTTAGCTACTGACAGCCGGTCCTGTCTTTTTGTATGTTTTTGTTGTAGAGGCAAGGACAAAGAGCATGGAGAGCGAGTACTCATAAGCTGGTTCACTACTCAAATTCTTGTAACATAATGGACTAAGTTACTCCTGGCAGCTAATGAGGCAAGTGTGGTAACACAGCAGGTTAGCAAGTGATTTAGATACCAGTATTTTATTTAAAGAGTGCCAGATCAGGATTTGGCTACTTCTAATTAGCAGCTTCCTGCTGATGTTTCTGGATAGATAGCAAAAGCCTACTTGAGTTTTTTTTTTTTTTTAATTTATTTATTTTTACTGAAAAGTCAGATATACAGAGAGGAGGAGAGACAGAGAGGAAGATCTTCCATCCAATGATTCACTCCCCAAGTGACTGCAATGGCTGGTGCCGTGCCAGTCTGAAGCCAGGAGCCATGAACTTGCTCCTTCCAGGTCTCCCACACAGGTGCAGGTTCCCAAGGCTTTGGGCCATCCTCAACTGCTTTCCCAGGCCACAAGCAGGGAGCTGGATGGGAAGTAGGGCTGCCAGGATTAGAACCGGCACCCATATGGGATTCTGGCATGTTCAAGGAGAGGCCTAGCTGCTAGGCCACTGCACCGGCCCCCCTAGTTAAATTTTTAACTATCCATATGGGAGCAAGCATGGATGCAATTCCTCATTTCTAGCTTTGAATGGGCTTAGCTTGGTTCTTGTAAGTGTGTGAAAAGCATGAACCACTAGATATAAGTTCTTTTTGCATTGTAAATAAATAATTGTTAATTATTTGGAAGCTATGTCTTAAGCTAAGAATCCAACATAGCTGAACATGTCTACTTGAACTTCATATTTCAGTGATGCTCCAAGTGGGCTTGTGCAGTCAGCTATAATTGAATCTGGCATGATGGTTGCATCTCAGCCAGGCACTGTGGGTTGTGTTCATGCAAACCAGAAACTAAATCACTATGGCAACAGTTTTTAGAAGTTAAAAGTATTTGAAAATTGGTGGTGGTGATGATCAGAATTGAAAAAAATGAGTTAAATTTACAAATTTTCTGGTGACTTCTATGTATATCATTTTTGACATTATAAAAGGATACAATGACTTATTTCAAAATTTCAAGTGATAGGTTATATTTTAATATCTAACTCCAGTTGACATTAAATGTGATTTCCTGTATAAGCTATGTTGTGTATTTATATGTTGATGTGAGTAAAATGTAACAGTAAGGGATGGTCACACATAAATTACATAAATTACAATGATTGTTCCAGAGCTAAGAGCTTTTGGAGAAAGGTGACATTAATGTGCATGTCTTTCTAAGAATGGGATATAAAATGAATTAATTTGTTAAAGGCACATGGCAATGTTTTTCATAGTAATGAATCAAAAAGACTAACCTTTGGGCCTGGCATTGTGGTACAGTTTGTTAGATCACTGATGGTCATACTGCATAGAATATTGCAGTGCCAGATTGATTCCTGGCTGCTCCTTATTCAGATTCCTGCTAATGTGCTTGGGAAGGCAGTGGAATTTGGCCCAGAGATTTGGATCCTTACCCTCCTTGTGGATGAAGATAGAATTAATTGCTTCCTGGTCTATTGATCTTGTCTCTGCTTCTGTGCCAGTACCAGAGGCAGGCTGTATTGATTCCACTGCCCTGCAGTATGTCTTGATCTGGAATTGTGATTTCAGCTTCATTTTGTTATTCCAGATAGCTTTACTGTTTGTGGTCTTCTCTGTTTCCAGATGGATTTTTGTATGATCTTTTCTAGCTCTGAGAAGAATGTTTTCAGAATTTTGATTCATATCACCCTCAATTTGTATATTACTTTCAGTACTATGGATTTTTTAAAAGATTTATTTATTTATTTATTTAGTATACATTTTTTATTGTTATAATTTTTACATAGTTGACAAGGGAACAAAGGGTCAAGGCCTGCAGGAAAGTTGGTAAGACCATTGTTTCCATATTATTATTATTCTTTTCTGTATCTGGGGTAAGGGAGGAATTACCCTGATCTAGCTCACTTGTGGTCCACATATGTTGTAGCCCAGGCTGGTCTGGTCTGTGCCACTCCAACTCACACTCTCCAGTGGGATTGGCTGTCCAGGAGGGGAGCCCTCCACATTGCCCCTACCAGCTTTGCCTCTTCCCTCCCTGGTTCTCGTGTGTGCTGGATGGGTGCTGCGGTCCAGTCTGCCTATCCCCACTTGCCTTGGCATTTGCCAGTGCGTGTTGTAGCTTGGCCTGCCTGGCCCACCCCCAATTTCCGCTGATGCTGGTGAGGGTTACAGCCTAGCCCTGCCTAGCCGGCCACAATCCCAGCTGTAATGTGAACTGGTATGTGTTGCAACTAAACCTGTCCTGGCCCACGGTCTATTGTGGTGCCTAGATTCATCAGCGGGTGATGTGTACTGGTTCAACCTAGTCTGCCCCTGAGCTATGGCAAATGTATGTCGGTGGGTAATATTATCTGGCCTGGGTTGCTCCCGTTGTGGTTGTTGTGCTCACCTGTAGAGACTGTGTCCTGACAGAGAAGTTTCCCAAACTTCTCCATCAGAACCTCTCCCAGTGCCAGGTCTTGCACATAGTGGTGGTTCCATGGGCCAGCACTACTTAGTTCACCTCCTGTCCTGGCAGGAACGGTGGACATTTCCTGAATGGCCTTCAATCCATTCCAGTTCTTACTGTTGGATGTTTCAGCCCAGCCAAGGTTCATCCATGACCAGACACAGCTCATGGATGACTCAGTAGGGACAGAGACCTGGTCTAGTCCCTCCTACCCCTACTCTGGTTCTCACGAGCACCAGATGGTACTGGAGTCTAGCCTGGCTCAGTGCACCCAAGTCCCAGTCCACACTTGTGCTATTGGATACTGCAGCCATATCCAGATCGTAACACAGCCCCCACTTGTGTCCCCACACTCACCAGTGGGAGCCACAACCCATCCAGTGTGTCCACTTAGGTTCCCAACCAGGCTTGTTCCCAGCCATAGATCATGTGCATGTCAGTGGTTGCTCTGACCCAGCTTGGCACAGCCCCTCACCTGTCTTGTCATTTTCCTTAGATGCTGTGGCCTAGCATTCCTGATTCATGCAGACCAGTTGGTGTAAGAACCTAGCTTGGCATGACCTGTGCTCCATCCTGATTTCTGTTCTTGCTTGTGAGCTAAGGTTTGCTTGGTCCTGCCTAGTGTGCCCCCTTCCGTAACCAACTCACACATTAGCCATCTGTCAGAGTTACCTTTACCCAGCTTTCTTGACCCCCAGGCCTGGGCCATGTGATCATCAGTAAGAGTTGTAACCCACTAGGGGAGTTTCCCAAGTTTCCCCACTTGACTCACTCCCACCAAATCTCATACATGGTAGTGGGTGTTAGGCCAGTGCCCAGCATAGTCTGCCCTTCCATCTTGGTCTTGCATGAGTTGGTTAGCTTTGCAGCCCAGCCCACCCCACATCCTATTTTAGGATGCACATTTGGGTGCTGCTGCAACTGTTCAGACTGTTATTGGATCCGTTACCTGTGAGTGATTGCAAGTTCCATGGTCACACCTAGCTCAGTCCATCACCACCCCAAGTCTTGAGCTAACCAGTGGGACTTGTATTTCCACAGGGCTTGGCCCATACATTCCCCACAGAATCTACCCCTGGACCTGGTTCTCTTGTGTGCTGGTTAGTGTCATGGCCCTGCCAAATGTGACCCTTCCCCTGATCCGACATTCTGTTGGGTACTAGGATCTAGTCCTGCTAGACAGGCCTCCAGCCTTAGCTTTCACATGGACTGGCATGTAGTGGTCAGCATTGTTTGGTGATAGCAAGTTCTACACAGGACTCACAAGTAGGCTGGTGTATCAGTCTGACCCATACAGATTGTCTGATCTCTTCCCTCTAAACCCCCAAGTCTCAGTACCCTTGCTGACTTTCAAGGAAAAGTTACTCTGTCATTGGGCGTCCATCCGGAGTGATTCCTCACCCAGACGCACAGTGGCCTTATTCATGGACATATCTAGGTAGCAATCCCAACCCTCAAGGCCCCAGAGCTCACCGCTGGGCAGCCAGCAGGTGGGGCCTGGTGTGAAATGACACTCCGGCTGCCCAGGCCTGCTCATCACATGATCGAGGTGACTGTAGTCAGGGCCCCAAGCATGGAGGCCAACCCGGCCTGGGTGCTCCCAGCAGCCAAAGTTCTCTCTACCAAGATCCCAAGGCATACTCCTCAAAAAAAATTTTTTTTTTTAAACTGGAAAGTCTGATATACAGAGAGGAGAGACAGAAAGGAAGTTGTGTCACATGATTCAATCCCCAGGTAGCCACAATGGCCAGAACTGAGCTTATCCAAAACCAGGAGCCTGGAGCCTCTCCTGGGTCTCCCACTCAGGTGCAAGTCCCAAAGGCTTTGGGCCATCCTCGACTTCTTTCCCTGGACACAAACAGGGAGCTGGATGTTGCGCTCACTTGGGGAGTGAATCATCGGACAGAAGATCTTCCTCTGTGTCTCTCCTCCTCTCTGTATATCTGACTTTCCAATAAATAAATAAATCTTTAAAAACATTTTAGTAAATGACACTGATAGGTTTCCAGTTTAGTTGAAAACAGTCTATCCAAACCGCCATGGGTTCCAGAGCATTGACTAATTTCCAAATGTGGTTCTGATGGAAGTATCCAAGAATATAAGGGGAAGGAGCAGCCATGCCACCTCCATGCCAAACAATAGAATCAAATGATTTACCATGAATCTCAATGGTTTCGTTAATCTGATTCAATCACAATAAACTTCCATTGAGCTAGCTATGGGCAGAGCCCACAGGGCTTTGATCTATGACATTTTCATAGGAAATATTAAACATCCTCCTTATTTCTGGTCCCACACAATATACCCAAAATAGCCATGATACAATGGAATCATAAACTAGCATGTGACAGTTATGCCTGATAGCCCTGTGTATTAACTATGGACTCAAGAAAAGCTACACCAGCTTTGTTTCCCTATGATGTTATTGATTTTATTTTTTAGTGCATTAAGTTAAGCCCTGTGTTCTGGTTAAATCAGTGAGAATGTGACCCTATGCAAATGGGAGTCCCTTCTGACCATAACCCGTATTTATATTTAACTGTATCCCTTCTTCCTTTATTAGAGTTCCCTTGTCATCAAAAGGCTCAGAAATCCAAGTGGAATCATTGACATATACCAGAACACTTGAATCCCACCATGTGACAGAGCAATTTAGTGGGGAATGAGGAATGTAAGTCCAGTAAGTGTGATTACTACCCCAGCTTACAGCTGAAGCAGAGGACAGAGTGTGATGGCAACCATGGCTAGGAACAATGTCTCTAGAGACATTTTCCCCTAACATTGCATCATGTTGGTTGCTTCATGTGAGAGCTTCTAAAGTTGACCCCATGTCAGCAGTTTGGCAGTTGTCACAGTGATAAATGGCGCCTTGGCTGTCAGCTACATCCTGTGAAGTTCCTGTTTTTAAGGAAGATCCATTTTCATCAGGGACAGGGATGTTTCCATGAGAACTGCTGCACTTCTGAAGCCAGATGAACAACAGAGAAACCTGCAGTTCTTCAGAGGATCAGTCAGGGAATCCTGTGGGGACAAGAGCAGAACCTCTGCCCATGGACAGTAGTGTTCCGGTCAGTTAGTTGTCTTACCAAGGCAGTGATTTAGAGAATATTTGTTAACAGGAGTATTAAAGTCTTCCCGAGTGAAATTTTTAAAATTAAGTGTTAAAAATGCTAGGCATAAAGTGTCTCAGGGGGATATCACCCCTTTTATTTTTATTTTTAAGTTATTTTTTACCAGTTGACTTTTTTTAGGGTGTGATGTGACGTGTACATTTAGTAATTATTATTATTTTTTTAATTTTTATAAAATTTTATTTTGACATTCTTTACATAGTTAATTAGGGTAAGAAGGTTCAAGGGCTACACGAAAGTGGATAATACTAGTATGTTTTCCATATTGTTACCTTCATGTTTAAAGGGGGTTATTTAAGGGAGAAGGCCCACCCATTTTCCCACCCTCCCCAGATCCCGGATGTAGGGCATGCGCTGAGGTTCTTGCTCAAGTGGTTTTGATATTGCAACAGTTATGAATCGTTGTCAATCTTGCCACTCCCAGCACTATGAGGGTTTTGAAAAATCCACTGATTGACATAGTCCATCATAGCTGAGATGGTTGGTTGACCCGTTCTGTCTTCTCTCTTTTCTTCGTTAGGGTTTTGAGTCCAGCATTTAGATTAGGAAGATCTCCAAAGAAACTTCTTGTATGTGCTAACAAGTACAGGGCCCGGCACCATCCATCGCTCCAATCAGCTGGTGGTTGCAGTTGCTAGGTTGGTTCTGTTTTCACTCCCGACTTCCACTGGAACCAATGGGTGTTGCAGTCCAGCCTAGTTCTGCCCAGCACATACTTGGCCCTCACATAAACCAGCGGGAGCTGCAGCCTAGGTTGGAGCGACCCACAATAACCCCCACCAGGCCCACCCCCTACCCTGGTTTGCCAGTAAGTGTAGCAGTAATCCAGTCTGTCCCACACCCCATTCCACCCCAGCCGCTATCTTAGTTATCTTAGTTTTATGTCCTCCCGTGGAAGTGGTAACCCAAGAGGGATGAGCCCACTATTTCCCTCCCAGGCCTCTCCCACTCCCAGATTCCAGTTGATGCTGCATCTAAGCCCAAACAACCCTCACCCACTCTAATTTTGTTTGCACCAGTAGGAATAATCCACCCAGCCCGGCTTTTCCCTGATCTGGTCTGCACGAAGCCCACAGGTGTGGTAGCTCTGCCTAGTCTGGTCTGCCCCCATCCCAGCCCATGCTCTCCTGCGGAAGTAGCTGTCCTGCAAAGGACCCCTCCCTTATTCCCCTGCCAGCTCTGCCCACTTCCTTTCTTGTTCTCAGGCTGGTAGGGCGCTGCGGTCCCTTCCGGTACAGGCCACCTCACCTCAGCATTCCATAATGTGCACTAGTCTTTGTTGCGACCAACCCTAGGTCGACCCACACTGGTGCCTGGATTTGCCAGTGGATGATGTGGACAGATTCAGCCTGGTCTTGCCCCCACGTCAGCCAATTGTATGCCAGTGGGTAGCTTTCCATGGCCTTTTCTGGGCTGTTTCCTATCATGTTTCTTGCGTTTACCTGCCGGGTCTGTGTCCTGCCAGAGGAGTTGCCCAGGCTCCTCCATCAGAACCTCTCCCAATGCCAGGTTTCACGCTTACCAGTGGGTCCATGAGCCAACCTTACTCAGTCCACCTCCTGTAATAACAGGAACTGTGGCTTTTCCTGACTGGCCTTCCACCCAATCTGGTTCTTGCTGTTGGATGTTCCAGCCCAGCCATGGTTTGTCTATACCCACATATGGCTCACACATGGCTCAGTAGGGGTTTGAGACCCTGCCTAGTCCATCCCACATCTGCCCTGGTCCTCCAGAACACCAGGGGGAGTCGGGGTCCGGTCCGGTTCGGTGCATCCAATCCCAGTCCACACTTGTGCCAAGGGAGACTACAACTGTTTCCAGATCAGAACGCAGCTCCCCTTCCAGGCCATGTGCCTCTTGGTGGGAACCTCAGCCCAGCTAGGGTTGTCCCCTTTGCTCCCCAACTGGGTCTGTTCCCAGCCATAGATCACTTGCCTGCCAATGGATGCTCTGACTCAGCTTGGCACAGCTCCTCACCTGTCCCGACCTCTGCCTTAGACACTGTGGCTTAGTGTCCCTGGCTCCAACAGACCAGCAGGTACAAGAACCTAGCTCGGCAAGACCTCTGCTCCCTCCTGGTTTCTAGTTTTACTTGTGGGCTAAGGTTTGTTCAGTCGTGCCTGTTCCATTACCAGTTGACACATTGGCCAACTGTTGGAGCTACTTTTGCAGGACAGGCCCCAAGCCCTAGCTTCTGCATGACTGCTATTTGGTGCTCAGAATTATTAGTGACTGAAAGTTTTGCTAAGGAAGAGTTACTACCTGTTTCAGGTCCAAGAAACACAATGGGTTCAACCTGGAGCGAATTAAGCAGCAACTCAAAGAACCAAATCCCCAGAGCTCCCCAGCCGGGCGGCCAGCAGGCAGAGCCTGGCACCAAATGGCGCACTGGCCGCCCGGGGACAGCTCAGCACATGGCGGCTGTGCCCATGGCGGCTGTCCGGGATCCAGGCATGAGACGCCCCGTCCTGAGACCCACCAGCTGCCAGGCGGCTGCTGGAGGTTTAAATAACCCAGGCCCAAGGTCGCGCCCCTCCCAGATCCCATTCACCGCCCCATGAGGGCGGCGGGTGGGTCCCGGGCCTGCCCAGTCCCGGAGGCCTCCCCCTCGGTCTACTCACCCCGAAGGAAGCGGCCCCCGGAACCAGCAGGCCCGGGGACAGCTCAGCACATGGCGGCTGTGCCCATGGCGGCTGTCCGGGATCCAGGCATGAGACGCCCCGTCCTGAGACCCACAAGTAATTATTTTTGAAGGTTATAAAGGATGCTTGTAATGTATATTATGGATTACTCTAAGATAGTTTGAGATTTTTGCTTAGTATATGTAGGTTTGTTGTTTGTGTTAATAGTTGAGGGAATTTTTACAATAGGAAAATAGGTGAAAAGGAAAGATTTAATAGTTAAAGTTCATTCATAACTCATAGGTTGTGTCTAGAGGAATTTACAGATGCTGTGAGGTAATGTCCATGAGGAGATAATTGTTACCTGTTCTTTTATATGTGTTCAGGCATTACTACAGAAAGAATGATTCATTGGTTCTATAGGGTGTGGAGATCCTGAGAGGCTTTGGTTTAGAGTTTTAAGAGAGCATAGAGGAAAAATGAAGAAAAAGTGTGAGTCATTAGGTTGTTTATTCTAAGGAACAATATTAAGTGAAAACTATTAAATAATAGTTTTAGAAAACATTTACCCAAAAATTTGATGTTTGCTATAAATTTAAGAGTACAAGTTAATACTTAAACTGAATTTTACATTATGGACACTAATCAGAAAATAACATGAGTAACTTGTTAGATTGCTGAACTTGAGCATAAATGCACTAATGACTTAAAATATTTTAAAAACAGTTTTTATTAAACATTTAAACTGTATGAACCAGAAATAATTTGTGTTGACTTTGTGATTTTTATTTAGAACAGAACGATCAATTAAGTTTAGCATCAGTTTAAAATCTTTAGATTTATATTTCTTTTTAGTAACATGAGTTTATTGATTTTTTTAAAGATGACATAGGTATAGATAGAGTCAGATTTTAAACAGTTGTTTCTGGAACCATAAAACTTGTTAATGAATGAGACAGCTGTTTGTTCTCTTAGCTTTGTCCAATTTATACTTAACTGTACCAAGATGACTTAGGAAACATAACATCTGTTTTTAAAAATTTTTTTTTTTTTTTATTATGGAAAACTCCAAAATTGGTTCACATTAGATGAAAGGTATAATTTTTTGAAATGTATAGTATTTTTTGACCAGTAAGCACAGACCGTAATGTGTGTTAACAATTTAAAATATTTCTGAAATAATTCTGACTGGAAAGGAGTGGCATAAAACTAAAATTTATCGTGAAGCTATTTTTTTATTTAATCTCAAGGAGTATAGAGGCCAAGCAGCGTTATTGTAAAGCAACACCCTTTTTTGGTTTTTTGGTTTTGTAGAGGACTGTAAGAATAGAATTTGGATTAGCAGTTGTTATCTCTCCACCACACCTGTAGAATTCAACAGTTTTAGCAGAAACATAGACATCAAGATAGACAAGTGACCGCCACACCCAAACAATTCAGAATCCTGATGGGCCGTAACAACATATGGAGCCTGACAAAGCTGTGTGGCATGCAGCCTTCCTGAGTGCAAGATGAGTACTCAGAACAGGAACAGATCAGGTGGTGAGATCCATGTGTGTGGTTAAAGGTCAGTGCAAATCCTGTGAGCCTGGAACCTGGAATCAACTGCCAGGGCTGTGTTAATCACCACAGTATACCCTCTCCCCTACTATTGCAGCTGTTTTTGGAGCTCAAAATGACCACTACCCTCTGACTAGGGTCCCAAAAATGTTAGGTCGTGTAAGGGAGGTCATGTCAGATGAGTATAGGATGGACTAAGAAGTCTATTTACCAATGGTAGTAACCACTAAAAATTAATAAGTGAAAAGACACCATGATAATTCAATTTGAATTGACTCTGAGATGAAAAAATGATCATTACTGTGAAATCCATTCAACATAAGACCTAAAGTTTATGTTTCTCAGTAATGCAGATTATCCTAAGAGATATGCATTGAACAACCTAGATACATTTACAAAACTGTAGACATTGATCTTTTTCTGACTTTTTGGTCTACATTTTACTAAAAGGCTTCATCTGTTCCGAAACTCTTGAAAATATACAAAATTGAATTATGCTTCTGTAATTATTTAGACAAAGGGAATGTTTAAACTAGATGAGAGAGAAAATATGCAGTATGGGTTTGATTCAAGCTCAGCCACTGAAGGGTGCTGTTATCCACCTATAAGGCCTTGGTTTATCTCTTTGGTTTCAAAATGTTGGTGAAATAAATCTCCAGATTTCCAGCAAGATCCCTGGATTGTGTGCACTTTTTTTTTTTTTTTTTTTACTATGGGACAGGTGAATTTATGGGGTTTTATGGTGTCCTCTCAGAAAACGAGGTATGCTGTATGCTGTACCTTCTCAGTTTCTTTGAGTTTACAGAGCTTTATGTAAAACTTAGTTAACAAGGGCTGAGGTGTTTATGATGGCTGTTAGAGTATGGATTAAGATCTTCCTTCCTTCCTTTAAAAAAAATATTTGTGTTTCTGAAATTCAGAGTTAGAGAGAGAGGATCAATCTTTCATCCACTGGTTTAGTTCCCAAATGGCTCTAATGTTCAGAGCTGGGTCAGGCCATTGCCAGGTACTAGGAGTTTCTTCTGCTTCTCCCTCTCCCTCTCAGGTGCAGCCTCCAAGTACTGGGCTGCTTTCCCACATGCACTAAGAGGGAGCTGGGTTAGAACTGGAGAAGCTAAAGACTTCAACTGGCACCAATGTTGAATCCTGGCATTACAGGCAGAGCTTTTATCTGCTTATCCACAGCAATAACACAAATTCTGTTTCCTTTCTAACACAGTTATTCATGCCAAAGGAAGCAATAAGCTTTATGAAATGGAATTCGCTTTAAATAGTGCTTTACTGCCCAAACTCTCTAGTGCTTCATGCTTCACAGTAGAGGCAAGGGAAACCTGAAGAAGTGAGAAACCTTCCTTGCATTGCCTGAACAACCTTTTTTCCCTTTCAGATTGATCAGATTAGAGCAATGCTACATCACCTCATTTTTAGGCTTATAATGAATGGATGATATTAGAAATTTTGTAAGAATATGTGAGTCAAGAGGGCATCTAATACGAATGGAGGGCAGAACAAATTGGACAGCTCTCCCGGACCAAGATCTGGGAGGATCAAAACTCTAAAGTGAACTATGTGAGATAATGGATCTTGGAAGGATTTCCTCAACCTTGGAACAATGAAGAAAAGGAGATTGCAGGCAGTTCTTTCATCCCCTTTCTCCCATCCATGAACCTCCTCACCATAATTGGTGGTACGCATGGGCATGCACCCCTCTCAAGTATGTAAATATCATCAAAAGTGAAATGAATTTATTTTAAAAATATATGTGTCCATTGAGCAGGATAGACAAGGGCCTAGAAAAATAATTGAAATGTTCTTGATGTTATTCTCAGTGAAGGGATTAGCTTTCATATCAGAGAATCTGCATCACTCCCTAGCATGTTTCCAGTGCTTTATGCTACCCTCATTATTTGCAGAAATGGTTCTCATCTTTTATATTTGGAGATAATGTTAATGCCTCATGTGTCCTGATAGTTCTGTCAAGGCACAGCAGTTGTTAAACTTTTGTACAAAAAAAGATGCAAAGAAGTGTATTTTAAGAAATTTTCTATGGACAAATGTTGAGTGGCAAGTAGATATTATTGTGCCTGAATGAACCAAAGTGGACAAACACCACGCACTGATAATATGTCAAAGTCTCTTATTGTTTTGAGATTAGTTTTTACTTGAAAGGGTTACAGAAAGAGAAGGAGAGTTAGAGATCTTCCATCCACTGGTTCGTTAACCAGCTGGTCATAAAGGCCAGAGCTGGGCCATCCAAGGCTTGGAGTGTCTCACTTGGATAAAGGGACCTGAGAACATTGTCATTTGCTGCTTTCCTCAGCCATTAGCAGGAAGTAGGCAGGAGTAGAGCTGGAATTCATATAAGATGCCTGTGCCTCAGCTGGAGAATTAGCTTGTACACCACACTGCTGACAGTTCAAAGTGCTTTTCTCTTTTTCAGTTTTTTAGATGGTGGATGATTTTATTTAATATGTTTCATCTAATTTCTGTACTTTTCAAATACTTTCATATATATATATATTTATAATGCTGACACAATTAATTACATGGGATTTAAATTTAATACTTATCATCTAATTTCTGTGTTTTCCAAATACATACATACACACACATACATATATATCTATGTACATATGCAATAATATTATTTTTAATGAATGGGTTCTTTTTTTTTTTATTGGAAAGGTGGATATACAGAGAGGAGAGACAGAGAGGAAGATCTTCCGTCCGATGATTCACTCCCCAAGTGAGCGCAACGGCTGATGCTATGCCAATCCGAAGCTAGGAGACTTTTCCAGGTCTCCCATGAGGGTGCAGGGTCCCAAAGCCTTGGGCTGTCCTCGACTGCTTTCCCGGGCCACAGGCAGGGAGCTGGAAGGGAAGCGGGGGCTGCCGGGATAGAACCGGCGCCCACATGGGATCCTGGGCATGCAAGGCAAGACCTTAACCACTTGCGCCACCGTGCCGGGTCCAATAATATTATTTTTAATGCTTACATAGCTCATTATATGGGAGGAGTCGACGATTAGGGGCAAGTGGTTGAGACCATTATTTCCACATTTTATTTTTTCTTCTTCCTGATTCTGAAAGGGAAAGATAAGGGGAGAAGCCACACCCAGCCTCCTAGCCACCTCAGTGCCCCGAGTAGGAAAACAGCCATCCCATCATCTCAGGGTCTCTGATGTAGAGCATGTTCTGAGGGTTCTGTTGAAATTGTTTCAGTAGTTCTGACCTGCTGTCAATCCCATAGATTCAAAGATGAAGAAATATTTTCAAGGTCCATGGCTGACATAGTCTCTCTTAGTCTCCATTCACCTAGAAATTTGCTATCAAGCTTAAGTGGAGGTAGTTAACCAATTTGTTCTACCCTTCTTCCTCTGTTATGGCTTGCAGATGCCATATGTCTCCAGATGTCCTTGCAGGCTGCAATGGACTATCACAACCTCCATACATATGCAAACTGAGGAAACCCAGTTCTGACAAATGCACCCCACTCTTAGATCAGCGGTCCTGCCATTCTTCCCATAGTTGGAGTTATGAGTCCAATGATTAAGTTGGGGGGACCCTCAAAGAAATCTTATCTAAGGCGATCTCATGTGTGCCTCTAGTACAGGGTCAAGCTCATTCTGTCATCCATATCAGCCTACACACACACTCACTGATAGTTGCAACTGCTAGATCAGATCTATTTACAGCCTCTTCTCTCATGCAAACCAATGGATACTGTGGCTCAGCTCAACCCTGCCCACTACACACTTGGCTATCATATACATAATGGGAGCTGTGGTTCAGTCACAACAATCTCCAAGAGCCCTGACTGGGCTGTCTCCCAACCCTGGTTCCTGTGCTTCCAGTATGTACAGTGGATTGGTCTAGTCTATTCCACATCTTATTCAACTCTTATACACATCATTTGGCATTGAAGCCTAACTCAATCCTGCTGACTCTATCCTCCATCCTTCACTAATGCCAACAAGTGCCACCACCTGGCTAGCCAGGTCCACACCCAATCTTGGTTGTCATGCTCACCAGTGGGGGTTGCAGCCTATCAGAGAAGTTCCCACAGTTTCCCTACTGGACTCTCTCCTGACCTTGGATTTTGAACTCCCCAGGTGGTTCTGTACTATAGCTTGACAGGGCTAGCCTTCAGTCCCAGCACTTGCCAGTTGATGCTGTGGAAAAGCCAATCCAACCTGTACTTACTATGCACCAGTGGATGCAGTTAACATAGCCTGGCTCTCTAGCCCAGTTCACATGCAGGCCAACACTAGTTGTAGCCTTGCATGACCTTGTCTACCCCCAGTCTCAGCTCTCACAGGAATACTGACCCAGCAAAGCTCCCCTAGTAGGCTCACACCTGTCCCCCACTCCCATGTATCTCACATGTGCTGGTAGTACTGTAGTCCCTTCCGGCATGGCCCTTCTAACCTTGGCATATGCCAGTGGATGCTATAGCTTGGCCTGGCCTGGTCTTCCCCCAGTTGCATCCCATGCTGATGGGTGCTACATATGCCCAACCCCAGCCCCTAGTCCTTGTCCTAATGTAAACTGGCCCATGCTGTGGCCTGAACTGGCCCGTCCTGTACTCTATTCTGATTCTCAAATCTGCCAGTGGGTATTATTAACTGGCCCAAGCTGGCTCACCCTCAGACCTAAGCTACACATATGCTGGCAGGCAGTGTAAACTGGCCTGGTCTGGACTACTGGACGTAGGCAGTTGAAGGCAGCATTTTGCCAGAAAAAATAAATTTGTAGAGATTTGTTGTTTTATTTTATTTTACAAAGTATAAATTTTAATAAAATAAAATAAGAAAATAAAAATAGTTCTATCTATTTTATTAGACTAAAAGATGAAAATAGGAAAATAATTGACGGTAACAAAATATCTTCAAACTTATTCTATATTTTATTAAATCTGATGAATATATTCTCTATATTCTTTCTTTTTTGTAAATTTAGTCTTTTTTCCCCCTCTACTTTATATTTTTAAGTTTATGGTACAATTGCATAATCACATGAGTTGATCTGCTGCTGCTCTGGTCAAATGCTATAGATGTAGCAAAAGGATATAATGTTTCAATTTTATTTGTGTTTGGACAACAGCATGGAAACAAAAATTGACATATGCTTATGTAGAGATTTTCCATTTGTTTTTTAAATGAAGTTTGATAACTTCTCCTTCCCCCTCCAAAATAAGTTAGGATATTTCTCTTTTCTGTATAGAAGATTATAAGAGCAGAGAATCTGTTTTACATGATAATGGGAACTTCTGGTGCAAAGATTTTTTTATAATCCACTTACAATTTAATACTCCCTTTAAAAATCAGCAAATTTAACATTTCATATTTACCATCCCTTTTTCTACCTGCATATTTGCATTTGATTTGAGGGATAGATTTTTCTTTCTTTTTTTTTTTTTTTATTACTTTGCATCATGAGACACAGTTTTACAGGCACTGGGATTCCCCCCTCCCCTCCCCAAAATGCGCTCCCCCCACCCCCATGGTGGATTCTTCCATCTTGTTGCATTACCACAGATCAAATTCAGTTGAGATTTTTTTTCCTTGCAAGCATCTACAAAGCATAGAGTCCAGCATCTTATTGTGCAGATAAGTTCAACAGTTTCATGGGAAGACAGTCTCTGGTCTGAAGGTACAGCCGAAAGAGCATCAGAGAGATAGATTTTTCAAAGTAGTATCCTTAATATAAACACAGCAAATTTCAAACCAGATTCTTCCCCAAAAGCTACATGCCAAGCATGTTCCTGCAGCATGCACAGCTTGTCGCCGAGTGCCCAGTTTTCCACTTTCTCTCTCTGTTCGATAATTGTAGCCAAGTATCATCTCCTTTCACACATTTCTACCCTAAAATTCATAGTTCAGCAGGATCTGTTGCTTATACCCTTCTCTCTAGTAAGCTGTTACAATTCTCTCTTTAATTTATGAACTGAAAATTGTCAACAAAACTCAAATCTTCTCAAATCTACCATGCTAAAATTATCCAAAAGTCTATTATTGCTTGGGGAAGGAGTAAGCTTGATTTCTTCACTTCTGGAGTAGTGGATCTCACTGGGGAACTGAGAAATAAAGCAATAAAGTTGTGGGAAATGGCTCTGAAGCATGAAGGGTACAAAGCATCTGACTGAATCCAGGCGTGAGTGTAGGCTGTCCTGCAGCAGAACCATTTCAATAGAGACCTGTGATCTTGCTCTGTGGCGAGCATCTGGGAGTTTGGATTAGGGAGTGGAACAGTGTTATAGGATGACCAAATAAGCATGTAGATGGGGATCTGGAAGGTGAGGCAGCAGGGCCATTAATTTCTAGAAGGCAATTGATTTTTTTTAGGACGCAACCTTGAGTGAAGGGGAATCAGAAAACATCCAGGAGACAGATTTTCAAGTTGATGTAAGGGGACAGTCCTGAAGCCAGTGGGTAGCAGGGCTGTTGACAGTTCTTCTGGGAGTCTTTTTTTTTTTTAAAGAAAATTATTTCCATATTGTTTTCTTCATGTATCTGAGGTTAAGGGGGGTTTTAAGGAAGAAGCTCCACCCAGTCTCCCATCCACCTCAGGTCCCTGATGTTGGGCATGATCTGAGGGTCTTGCTCAAATGGTTTTGATAGTTCAACAGTTATGAATTGCTGCCAATCTTGCCATTCTAAGCGCGATGAGGTCATTGAAGAATCCACTGATTGACATAGTCCATCTTAGAGTCTCCGTTTGCCCAGCTTTTCATTGCCAACATATGGCTGAGGTGGTTGACTGACTTATTCTGTCCTTTGTTTTTTCGTGGTTAGAGTTCTGAGTTCGGCAGTTTGATTGGGGAGCTACCCAGAGACTTTGTCTGAGGTGTTCCCAGACCAGATTCTTGTATGTACTAGCAAGTAAGTACAGGACCTGGCACAGTCCACTACCCTAATCAGCTGGTGGTTGCAATTTCTGGGTCGGTTCTGTTTCCAGCCCTGTTTCCACTTGAAACAATGGGTGTTGCAGTCCATCCTGGTTCTGCCTAGCACACACTCAGCCCTCACATAAACCTGTCTGAGCTGCAGCCTAGTTTGAGAGAACCACAATAACACTCACCAGACCCACCCCTATCCTGGTTTGCCAGTATGTGTAACAGACTAGTCCAATCTGTCCCACATCCCCTTCTGCTCTCCTACATGTAAATGGGTATTAAAACCTAGTTCAACCCAACGAGCCCAACTATCCAGCCCACGTATATGCTAGCACCTGCCTTTCTGTCTAGCCACCCCAGCCCTGTCCTAGTTTTTGTGCTTTCCAGTGGGGGTGATAACCCAAGAAGGAGGGGCCCAGTATTTCCCTTCTAGGCCACTCCCACTCCCAGATCATGGACTCTCCAGGTGGTTCTGCAGTTTAACTTGACAGAATTAGCCCCCTGTGCCAGCACCTGCCAGTTGGTACTGCGGCAAAGCCCAACCAACTCTCACCCACTCTAATGTATGCTTGCATCAGTAGGAACAGTCAGCCTGGACTGGCTTTTCAGTAGTGTATGTGCTGCTGAAGTGAGCATCCAGCCTCACTTTTCCCTGATCCTGCTCACATGAGGTGCATAGGCCCTGCCTAGACTGGTCTCCCTCTCATCCTAGTTCACGTTCTCCAGTGGGAGTAGCGATCCAGCAGGGGAGCACCTCCATATTCCCCCTACTGGCTCCGCCACCCCCCTTCCAGATTCTCACATATGCTGGTTGGGCGCTACAGTCACTTCTGGTACAGACACCCTCACATTGGCATTCCATAATGTGCACTGGTTTTTGTTGTGACCAAACCTGGCTCAACCCACACTCTGTTCTGGTGCTCGGATTTGCCAGTGAATGATGTGAACTGATTCAGCCTGATCTGTCCCAGACCCATGCCAAATATATGCCAGTGGGAAACTTTCCATGGCCTGTTCTGGGTTGTTTTCTTCCATGCTTCTTGCACTTACCTGCAGGGTTTATGTCCTGCCAGAGGAGTTGCCCAGGCTCTTCCATCAGAACCTCTCCCAGTGTCAAATTTTGCACATACTAGTGGGTACCTGGACCAGTCCTACTCAGTTTACCTGCTGCCCTAGTAGGAACAGTGGCTTTTCCTGACTTGTCTTCAACCCAATCTGGTTTTTACTGTTGGATGTTTTAGCCCAGCCATGGCTTGTCCATACCCACATATAGCTCACCTAGCCTAGTCCATCCCACATCTACCCTGGTTTTCCAGAGCACCAGATGGTGTTGGTGTCTAGCCTAGCTTGGTGCATCCAGTCCCAGTCCACACTTGTGCTAAATGAGACTATAACCATATCCTGATCAGAACACAATCCTCATTCCAGCCCTGTGCTCCTTGGTGGGAACATCAACCCAGCCAGGGTTTTGCCTTAGCTCCCCAACTGGGCTTGTTCCCAGCCATAGGTCACATGCATGTCAGTGGTTGCTCTGACTGAGCTTAGCACTGCCCCTGACCTGTCCTGGCCTTTTCCTTACACACTGTGGCTTAGCATCCCTGACTCACACAGACCAGTAGGTCCAAGAGCCTAGCTCAGCATGACCTGTGCTCCATCTTGATTTTTAATTTTGCTTGTGGGCTAAGGTTTGCTCAGTCATACCCGGTCCACCCCATTCTATTGCCATCTCATACATTGACCAGCCATTGGAGCTACTTTGCCTAGCTTGTTCGATCCTCCAGGTCTGGATCATGTGTATAGTAGCAGGAGCTATGACCTGCTAGAGGAATTTCCCAAGTTCCTCCACTTGATCCACTCCCAGACCCAGTTCTCATGCATACCATTGGGTTTTAGGCCAGGGTCCTGCGTAGTCTGGCCTTCTTTTTGGCCTTGTATGAGCTGGTGAATGTTGCAGCCTGGCCCACCCCACACCCTAATCAGGATGCACATTTGGGTGCTGCTGCCTTGACCAGTCCAGGCTGTTGTGGGTTCCTTTACCTGTGAGTGATGGCAGGCTCCTTGGTCACACCTGGTTTAGTTCATCACCTCTTCAACCCTTGAGCTAACTAGTGAGGCTAGTATTTCCATGGGGTTTGGCCCACACACCCCCAAGAAAATCTACCCCCAGATATGGTTCTTGAGTACGCTACTTAATTTTATGGCCCTGAATAATATGACTCATTTCCTGATCCATCATCATGTCAGGTAATAGGATATTATACTGCTAAACAAGCCCGGATTCTTAGGTTTTGCATGGACTGGTGTTTGATGATTACAATTACTACATAGTATTTTAAGGAATTTGTGTATCAGACTTATCCATAAAGATTATTTGGTTCCTCTCCTACAACCTACTAGGTCTCAAAGGGAAAGTTACTCTGTTGTTGGGATTCTTTAGGATTGATTGACATCCCAGAAGTACAGTGGGTTTGACATTGAGATACCTAAGAAGCAATTCAGAGTCAAAATTACCAGAGCAGGCAGCTGTCCAGCCAGCAGGTGGAGCTTGGTGCTGAATGGCACACTGGCTGCCAGGGACAGGTCACCACTCAGGGCTCTGAGTATGAATATGATCCTGGCCTGGCACCCAGAAACAGCCAAAATGCTCCTGGAAGTGTAAATCCCCAGGTCCCAAGCTCGCCCCCTCCACAATCCCATCCATCAGTCCATGATGGCGGTGGCAGGTGGGGCCTGGGTCCTCCCAGCCCTTCAAACTTCCCTCTTTGGTGTATTCACCTTGAAGGGAGCAGTCTCTGGAGTTAGGGCAGCCCCAGGACAGGTCACTGCATGAATGTGATGGCTGGAATTGTGTCTCCGAGCATGGACACGATCTTGGCCTGGAACCCACCACAAAGATTCTTAACTTTGGCATTATTAATGCTTTAGAGTTGCTAATCTTTCATTGTGCAGTCTCTTCTGTGGATTATAGGATGTTTAGGACATGGTTGGCCTTCACTCACTAGATACCAGTAGCACCTGCACATTTGTGACTGCTTAAAATGTTAAAATATCTCTGGATATTTTGAAATGGCCTCCTTGTAGCAAGATTGTCCTGGTTAACTTAGGGTGACAGTTTACACGGTCTTTATTAGTAGGAAGTCTCTGGCTCTTTGAGACTGTGCTGGAGTGATAATCAAATCTGGATATGGAGTCAGAGAAAAAAAAAATTGTGTTTGAATCCTGACTCTACTGTTTGTGGAATATTAGACTTTGGGTAAGATGTTTAGTTTGTTTGAGAATGAATCCCTAATCTGTTAAGTAGAGATGATAGTGCATAACTTTTAAGATGAGTGAAAACCAGGGAATCCATATGTATAAAGAATATGGCATGTGATAACATACTCTGTAATGTGTAACCTCATTGTGTTTACTGATATACAAAATAAAGCTGGAATTTTTAATGGTCAGAGAAATACAAACTGTCCTGTAGTTCTCTGTTAACATATGCTTTGTAGTTCTGGTTTTTCCATCACCTGTATTTCCATCTCAGTCATTCTTATATTGTACAGATGAATTATTTATGACTAAAGGCAAGAGACTGGGAAAGTGAAAAGACGAGTGGTGAGAGATCTGGAGAGAGGTTCCCTGGAGGGATCATCTATTGGAGTGCTCAAAGTACAGGCATCAGCAACTAATTTAGTTTCTTGATGTGACCATGTGGAAAATTATAAAGGACCCTGTCAGTCTCCCATCATTCTAAACTCCATTCTGCACTGGCAAGTGCCAAACGCACCTTTTGTCTTTTGCTTTGGGAGACAGTGACATTGCTTTTGTTATTCGGAAATGAGGCTGACAAAATGTAAAATTTGTTTTCTTAGGAAGCAGCTTAGAAAACAGTCAAAAGACTAGCACAATTTTCTGGTTGGCTCTGCAGTATGAATCCCTTCTGAGCTGAATCTGAACTTAGAAATAAGACCAGGCTCAGCAAGAAAAGGTAGAGATCAGTTGGTTGATACTACAGATCTGACATCCCTTTTCATCCACCACATCTGTAATTCAGAGTTTCCCATGTCTACTACATGCTGGCAATTAAGAAGCTCTTGTCCAATAACAAAACAAAACACACTTGCACTTTTTTAATTGAAATTGTTCTGAGTATTGGAATTTCACTCATGTATGCAACCCTCTTTTTCTTCTGTTTGTCCTCTTCCTAATTTTTGTCACTTTCATCATAGAAACCAAGGTTAGAGATAGATACAAGAGGCCATCAAATTCATTAATTGAAGTGCATCCAAACCATTTGTGATTTGTGATGTGTTAGATTGTCCTGTCATTGAATGATTTAAGGGATGGAGCTCATTGCTGCACAATGCAAGATGCTCAACTGATGAACAGTGGGTGCTAATTGTTAGAAACACAGCTCCTTGCTCTGTTTTGCAATCAGTGATCCTTCTACAATTTTTGAGGATCTACTGTGTCCCCTTCCAAATATGAAAAGAAATATTGTTAACTCTTTCCAGTATTATTTCATTCAGTATAAGCTTTTTTCAGTTTGCTGCCACAAGCCAAAACACCAGATGTAGCAAGCCATGCAGGTTTCATTCCAACAGGGAAAATCGCCATGGGGACAAGTACAGTGGTAGAAAGAGGGAACCAAGACATCTTCTGCCATAGTGGCAGGAATGGGCTTCAGGGGAAGTAGGTTAGAGGGGGAGAGCAAGAAGAAGTATGGCAAGCATGTGGGAGTGTGCCATTATGGCTGAGGGCAGGTGTCGGGGCCATGAGGGATTGCTAGATAGGGACGTGAGTGGGCAACAAGGGGTTGGTGGATAGAACTGTTGGGGCCACAGGGAACTGGTAGGTACAGTGGTGAGCAAGGACTAGGGGGAGGAGCTGCAGTAGATTGACAGATAGGGCCTTCAGGAATGGTGCCATGAGGTTACAGTGACAGTGGATTGGTTGGAATAATGTTATGAAATTACAGTAGATTGGAAGACAACAAAATTTTAACCTTACAGGCATATGAATCTTAAGGAAGCTGAGATTTAGGGGAATGAGATATTTAAAATTATGTTGATTCCAAGTGGCTGGGGTCTTAGGGCCAATGTTCACATCATTTTTCAGAAATAAATCTTTCAAGGAGTAGATTTTTATGATGGTGTGCTAAGTGGGTGTACATGATTAATTTAGGAAATAAATTCTTTTTTAAAAGGTTCATTAGGGCCCAGCAGGGTGGCGCAAGTGGTTAAGGTCCTCGCCTTGCACATCTGGGATCCCATATGGGCGCCGGTTCTAATCCCGGCAGCCCCGCTTCCCTTCCAGCTCCCTGCTTGTGGCCCGGGAAAGCAGTCGAGGACGGCCCAAAGCTTTGGGACCCTGCACCCACGTGGGAGACCTGGAGGAGCCTCCTGGCTTCAGATCGGCATAGCATTGGCCGTTGCGCTCACTTAGGGAGTGAATCATTGGACGGAAGATCTTCCTCTCTGTCTCTCCTCTCTGTATATCCGCCTTTCCAATAAGGAAATAATAAAAATAATAGAAAAAAAAAGGTTCAATAGATCACTGTAGGCCTCAAGGAGGGAACTGAATGGGAAGTGGAGCATCTGGGATTAGAATCAGTGCTCAAAAGAAATCCCAGTGTGTGCAAAGTGAGGACTTTAACCACTCGGCTGGCATGTCAGGCCATTTGCTGATCTTAAGCAATGAAAACCTATTGAAAGGCAGAAAATACAGATTACTTTTATATAAAAAGCACTTGGACATAAGAGGTAGTACATTCACATGTCTCATATTTTGAAACAATTGAACAGAGCTAGAGTTTACTGGAGCTAGGTGGAAAGTTTTTTTTATTAATTAGATAAAAGCCCTTTAACAATTTAAAACATGTTACAATAACATATGTATTTTAAAACTTGCTTTAACAGAGGATCAGACTTCTATCACATGTATCAATGATAAATGCTTAGAAAATGTTGCAAATGGTAAAAAAAACTATGATCAATTATATCAATAAAATTTTCGTTTGCAATCTTCCTCATCAAGAACACATTTCCATGTTTGTAACCTTTTTGCATATTAATATATTAACTGACAGAGAACATGAGTTCATCTCATACATTGAAACAGTTTAAGAATTGATTATATTTTAATTCTATAGCAATTTATCCTTGATGTAAACATTGTATTTTTTAGAGAATGCTTTCAGTGTTATATTTAATTATACACAAACATTGTTCATAATGTTCAAGAGGCTAGGTATTAAGTTTATATTCAGAAAATATCTCTGAGTCTGGCGTGATGACCTAGCGGCTAAAATTCTCACCTTAAATGTGCCAGGATCCCATAGAGGTGTGGGTTCTAATCCTGGCAGCTCTGCTTCCCATCCAGCTCCCTGCTTGTGGCCTGGGAAACAGTGGAGGACAGCAAAAGCCTTGGGTCCTTGCACCTACGTGGGATACCCAGAAGGAGAATCCTGGCTCCTGGCTTCAGATTGGCTCAGCTCTGGCCATTGCAGTCAGTTGGGGAGTGAATCATCGGCTAGAGGATCTTCCTCTCTGTCTTTCCTCCTCTCTGTATATGTGACTTTCCAATAAAAATGAATAAATCTATTCTTTTAAAAAGAAAATATCCTGCTTAAAATTTAAACTGTAAAAATTTTTAGTTGAATATCCATTGTGTTTGGAGGTCTCTGTTAAAGCAAGTTACTGAACAAATTTGTAAGTAATAGTTTTTTTTCTTTATTGTTTTTAGCTTATCTCCTATGCCAGTAAATGCATGATGGGTGGGGAAGAGACGAAGATAAGAGATGAGGAAGGAGAGTGCAGTGAGGGACAGACCAAGAAAGCAGTGGGTGAGAGCAGAAGAATGGCAAGGTAACTTTATAGTATAGAGGTGGGTATTGGGAGCGCAGGGCTGCAGGCTTGGCAGATGCAGATGTAAGTAGACAAAGGGGATAAGTACCACAGAGCATTGGTGAATAGAGCTGTCAGGTACCACGTCATAAAGTACATGGGATTGGCAGAGAATATCGTTTAAGCCTAAAGAGCATGAAGCTTACATTTGTGAGGCCCTAAGGTGTTCAAGACCTAGGAGATGCAGGTATTTAAGGTGGCACATCTGTGTTAGTGTCCACTGTTCTAGTTAGTCCTTACAATAAAGTATTTAATAGATATAAATTTTCCAAAAATATAGAATAACAATATTGCTTATTGAACAAAGTGAATAATGATTCTTTATGAACAGCTGGCTTATGCTGTAGGCACAAGGACAATTGACTTTAATGATGTGGTTTAAGTGACAGATTTTTAAAATGGGTTAATGCAAGGATGAATATGGGTCCCAGTCATGTGAGGTGTTCAAACTGTAGATAACTTACAGTGCCATGAGCAAGATCTGAGATACATAAAAGCAGGCATAGCCAGAGGCTCTTAGGGCTAGATATAGGAGGAGACAGACAAGACTTGTTAGCATAGGTTTCTGAAAGCGAAGAAAGAATACAGAGCATGCCAGATAAACTGGCACAGTAAATGGGGTCCTGTTTTCATTTATAGTGAATTCATTTATAGCCTCAAGTGTTTGAGTATACTAAAAATCAGCTATTGTGACAATTCATTAACAGCTACCCGGGTTGGGGCAAGACCACCCAGTGTCATCCAAAGATCCGTCTCATCTACTTTCTTCTATTCCTCAACTTCCCCACTCTAATTGGTGGTCCTCATGGGCATGCATCCCTCTCGTATGTAAATATCAAAAATAAGATTTACTTATTTTTAAATTTGTTTTTATTGGAGATTCAGATGTACAGAGAGGAGGAAAGACAGAGAGGAAGATCTACTATCCACTGATGCACTCTCCAACTGGTTGCAATGGCAGAGTTGAACCGATCTGAAGCCAGGATCCAGGAGCTTCTTCTGGGTCTCCCACATAGGTGTAGGGTCCCAAGGTCCTGAGCCATCCTTTACTGCTATCCCAGGCCACAAGCAGGGAGCTGGGTGGGAACCAGGGTGCCAGGACATGGACTAGCACCCATATCTGACCTGGCATGTGCAAGATGAAGACTTTAGCCACTAGGCTACTGAAACAGACCCATAAAATTTACTTATTTCTAAAAAAGAACATATGAGGTTTAAGGATCCAGGCCAGGAGACTTGGCATGCACTGGACCCCATGCCCCAGGGACTCACATGAGCAACATCCACCATGCAGATGGGGCCCAGGAGCTGAGCCCTGTGATCTGAGCCCCACTGGACCCCTGCCCTTGAGGCCCAGACCCAGCATCCAGTGTACAAGCAGATTCAAGGACCTAGAACACATGACCTGGCCTCCACCTGACCCTGCACACATTTTGTAAGAAGGCCCAAGGACCTGGGCTATGCAACCCTGACATCACCAGACCCCTGTCCCTGGAGCTCACAGACCTGGCACTCACCATGCAGGTGGGTCCAAGGTGATGCAGATCTCACCGGACCTCCCCTCCCCAGGACTCATGAACCCAGCATTTCCCTGCATGTGGGCTCGAGGGAGGACTGGGCTAGACTACGTGGACCTCACTAACCTTCTGTCCCTGAGGCTCAAGGACCCAGCACCCACTGTGCATGCAGGCTTAAGGACCTCAACCAGATTACTTGAACACCACTGGATCAGGCACCCACCACACAGGTGAGCCCAAGGACCCCGACCATGTAATGCTGGTCCTGCTGAAACCCCCATCCCCTAGGGGCTCACAGACCCAGCATCCAACACACAGACTGGCCAAAGGACCCAGGCCAGTTGACCCAGGTCCTGTCAGACCACCGCTCCCAAGCCTCACAGTTACTGTCTTTCCACCCCTAGACTGACGTGGCTTGCCTCACCTTGGCATCAACCAGTGGGTGCTTCAGCATGGGTCAGTCCGGCCTACCCACAGTTTAGCTCCTGTTGATTGGTGATACATTCCAGGTGGTTGTGGACAGCCCCGGCTCCTCCTGCAAGCTGGTTCTCAGATCTGCCAGTGGAGTTCTAATTGCCTGTTGCTGTAGCCTAGTGGCTAAACCCTTGTATATGCTTGAATCACATTTGGGTACCAATTAATGTCCCAGATGTTCTACTTCCCATGCAGCTCCCTGCTGGTGGGCTCGGAAAGGAGTAGAGAATAGCCCAAAGCCTTGGGAATGTGCACCTGCATTAGAGACCAGAAAGAAGCTTTTGGCCACTGGCTTCAGATCAGTTCAGCTCCAGCCATTGCAGTCACTTGGAGAGTGAATGAGCAGGGATGGAGACCTTTGTCTCTTCTCTGCAAATCCTTTTTCAATACTTTGGATTGTGTGAATACAATAAATTTATAATGCGGTTTTTCTTATTTAGTATGTTATCCATTACTGACAGGCAAAAGTGCTTCAGATTTTAGCATGAATCAGTTTTTGAATATTTAAATATTTAATTTTTTTGGAAAGCCAGATATAAAGAGGAGAGACACAGGGTGATCTTCCATCCATTCGTTCACTCCCCAAGTGGCCTCAATGGTAGGAGCTGTACCCATCCAAAGGCAGGATACAGGAGTTTCTTCTGATTCTCCCATGCACGTACAGGGTCCTGAGGCTTTAGGCCATCCTCTACTGCTTTCTGAGGCCACAAGCAGGAACCTGGCTGGGACAGGAACTGGCTGGATGGTACACAAACCAGCTGCAGTATGGGATTCCAGCGCATGTAAGATGAGGACTTTAACCACTAGAATACCACAGCAGTCCGAGTTTCAAGTGTTTAAATATATATAAACCATTTTACTACTACTAATAAAATCCTTAGTATGAATAAATCAAACTAGAGTACCCAAATACCTGAAAAAACATTTATCCTTATAAGAGGATTCTGTGTTGAGGGTGTTGAATAGGCAGTAGACATAAACAAAGCAACTGGGTATCAGATATGATCTATCCCAAGCAGCAGCAAAACCTGCTGTATCATGACATTCAATCCTCTAAGTCTGATGGTTTTCTCCAGCTGTTGCTATAATATAAGTATTTAATGAGGTAAAGTAAAAATACATTTCAAACTATGCTGCTGTCATATTTATAGATGCCCTATGGGCCAAAGCAAATGAAATGGCAAAGTCAAGTGTCATTGAAGGTTTAAGAGCTGGGAAGTGACATTGAAGTCTTAGGAAGTTTCAGTTGGAGCAGTTACTAGAAAGTTGTAGAGAGTAAATATGTATTATATCAATTTTTCCCGTATAAGTGCAGATACAATTACTCTAATTGAAAAAGTCTGCTTTCAACATTTTTAATATTAGCAATAAATGTTCTAATGAAAGTCCTTATATGGAGTCCTATGCAGCTCATCTACAAAAACAAATACTTAATATCCCTAATTATTTTTGAGTAGCATAAATTTCAGTGACAATATTTTTTTATGGTATGTTGTAATTTGAACAGTGGTTGAGAAAAATAACTAAGTGCTTGGCAGAAATATTTTTAATTTTAAGTAAGTATAAAACGTTTGCTTTAGACAGTAGAAAGTTTTCACTTTCAACAGAATCAAGGTGGTGGAATAGGGTAAGAACATGTTTAAATGGACAGGAAAACATTTAATCAGGATGAAGTAGAGAGGACATATTTCAGGAAATAGGAAAGGACAGAACAACAATAGCAAGAGCAGAGGAGTATCTGGAGACTGACAGACACAGGAAAGCAGTGGGAACAAAGGTGTAGTGTTGCAGTGAATGATACTCGAGCGGCATTCAGCTAATGGCAATCTGAACTCTGCCAGCAGCTGGAACTCCACCAGCAACCAGGTAGGAAGGGACTTTCACTGGGAAATTGGGAGGTGAACCCAGACAAAGAACTGTCCATCCTGCTGGTCCATTTGATTTGACCAGGAGCAGAGACTGAGGAGCAGATCTCAGATGGGCAGTGTGAGAATAGGGTGGATTTCAGGGCCCAATAAGCCCCTAGAGCTGAATTGGGCCCCATTTTGCATAAGAGGGCAAAAACAAGGGAAAGGACTAAGCATTTGCTGAGCTGGGAGTGAGCTCATTTCTGACTCAGTGAACTGTATCTGCGTGGCATTCTACAGGTTTCCCCCCGGGGCAGGTCTGGGTAGCCCTTGGATCAGATGGCCAGCAGATCAAGAACTGTAATGCTGGTACATCAGGCACCGTTTTGTACACTGTGGCAATAGCTTTAAAACATCAGGGGACAACAGTGAACCGTGCATGTGCTGAGTTCGTGAGAACTCACTGAGGTGAGTGGATTGAACTGGCCCCGCAGGAAAATAGTACTGACTATGGCATCGTATGGGTCTAAATAGGTCTGTGGGGTACCCAGACCTAATGTCCAAGAGGTTTTGATAAGATCAGCGCCACCAACAACCTAATTATATAGGACAACTGGTGTCTCTCATCCTGGAACCTACTCCAACTATAAGTGGGAGAAAGCTTGCAGGGACAATGGTGCAGCCTCAGCATGGTATCACAGGAGGTAGAGAGTGGTGAGCCAGGAGCTGGGGTTGTGGAGACCATGGTGGAAATCTGACATAAGAACCCAGACCTGGAACATGCTGGAGGTTGTGGCACAAGTGGCTGCAAGCAAAAGTTGTATACCAACTGCAATAAGTAGAGTTAAACTGTATACCTGAGTGTGAAGCAGCTTAGAAACCTGCCCCAAGGAGAAGAAGACTCTGCTAACCAGAAGTACAATGACCAAGAGCAAAAGAAGAGACAAAGGCACAATGAATATTACTGAAAACTCCCCTGCAAAGGAGCAAAGCCCTGTGCCAACCTCAGAGTTCATGAAGAAGACATCTAAAAAAATGGGGGACACAGAATCCATAAGACTCATTTTAAAGATTCTGATCAAAAATGAGAAGCTCAAGCAAGAGTTCAAAGAATTTAAGGAAGCAGTAAAGCAAATCAAGGCTGGAATATCAGAAATTAAGAACACAGTAGAGCAAATTAAAAATACAATGGAGAGTCTCCAAAATAGAATGAAGCAAGCAGAAGAAAAAATCTCAGAATTGGAAGATATTTCCTGTCTCGAGGGGGAAGCAAACAAAAAGCTGGAAGCAGAGCTGGATCAGGCCAAAAAAGTATTAAAGAACTGAAAGACACTATTAAGAGGACAAATATATGAGTTATGGGAGTCCCAGAAGGTGCAGAAAGAGAAGCTGAGTTTGCAAATGTATTTAATGAAATAATCAAGGAAAGTTTCCCTAATCTGGAGAAAGGATTGGGAAACAAGATCCAGGAGGGGCACAGAACTCCCAGTAGGCTTGATCAAAAGTGATTTTCCCCAAGACACATGATCATCAAGCTCTTTTTAATTGAACAGAAGGAAAAGATCCCTTAAATATGCACATGAAAAAAATCAACTGACATATAAAGGAATGCCAATTAAACTCACAGGAGATCTCTCACAGGAAACTCTACAGGCAAGAAGAGAATGGAGTCACAATATTCCAGACTCTGAAAGAAAAAAAATTGTCAGGCTAGGATAACATATCCAGCAAAGCTTTCTTTTGTCTTTGAAAAGGAAATCAAATTGTTCCACAGAAAAGAAATGTTAAAAGAATTTGTCTCTTTCAAACCTGCCCAACCCAAAGGCAAATGGGAAGAACATCCACCAAAACCAAAGGCAAATGGGAAGAACATCCCAATAAAATGACAACAAAAGATTAAACCAATGAACAACCCATTTCTAAAATGAGAGGACCAAAGTATCATCCGTGCATATTAAACTCTGAATGTGAATGGCTTAAACTCAATAAATGTCATAGCTTAGTAGACTGGATTGAAAAACAAAACCCATCTGTTTATAGTCTGGAGGAGACACGCTTAACAAAGATCACCAGAAAATATATTGCATGTGTTTTGTTGTTTTCTATTGGTTTCATCTCTTCAAAATACTTTCTTCTGATTAAATCATGTAATGGCTCATAGATCATGCAGTGATATCATTTTCTTCAAGAAGGTTCTTGATTTTCACTTCTTCAGCTACACGTTAGCCTTTCTATTGTTGATTTTGTATCATAACTTTTCATTTAAGGGGATGTACAGTAGTTGTGTAATGGAGACTGTCATATATAGTAACGTGTGATTGAACTTCATGGCATTGTACATTCCTATTTTTCTTTCTATTGTTGATTTTGTATCATGACTATTTAAGGGGATGTACAATAGCCTTGCAATGGAGACTCACATCCAGATGTGAGGATGCAGTGTGGTATGCATTTCTTGTTCCAGACAAAGATGGACTTACAATGAAACTGTTTACTATATTTTGACAATAAGATGCTGGACTCTCTGCCATTTTCCATGCCAGCAATGATGGACATATGAATGTGTATGAAGAACTATATGTTAATAATGATATAGAGGTATTAGGTGGGGGGAGGGAATTTTGGAGGTGATGAGCAAATTTGGAACTGTATCATAAAAGATAATAATAATAGAGTGCAAAAAAATGTTTGCTTTAAGCTAATAACAACTTGAATTTAATCACTGTCAATTATTGAATTTGTTTATGCTGTTTCTAGGATGGCTTCGTGGCACTTGTCATCTGTAATGCACTATTCTTGCCCAGGAAATTGGATAGCCTTTATTTCTCTGGCCGTTGTGTCTGGTTCCTGCCTTGACTTTACTTACACAATAGGAAATAATAAGGAAACTTGAGAAAGCAAAACCAATTTGTAACTTCCTCTGTGCACCTTTTCTTCCAGGTGTTTCACTGAAACACACTACATGCTTCCAAGTCTAGAGAACACAAACACACTTTCAGTAAGTTGTATGTTTATGTCTCAGCTTGTTTTACATTGTGCTGTAGAAGCTTTATGATGGTTTTCTTAATCTGATACAAAGAAATGAGTATGAGAGGAAGAAGGTAAGATTGTCATAACTAGACATTGGAGCAGTTAAATCTGATTCAAATTTTCCCTCCAAGTTTTCTGATGATATAACTAAGATATTTATTACATGATTCAAATTAAAAGTAAGAATTTATTAATTATTGAGGGATATCAAGTTTAAAATGGTGTTTATTGATGTTACAGATGATATAAAGAACATCATTCAGTTCCAACCTGAAAATAGCCACTCAGCATTTGGGAGTAGTAAGAGTTTCCAAATATAAAAATAGTTTTCAAGTTTTCAATTTTGCTTTTTGAAATTGCTGAAATGGTATGGTGCCTAGCAGCATTTGGAGGTTTTTATTTATTTTAAAAACTGAGTTAGCTACTTGTTACAAAAAGCTAGTTCTGAATGAGGCTGAAGTTCACTGTAATTAAAATATTAGCTTAATTTAATTGTGTTTTCATAAAAAGAAAAAAATAGAAAAAAGAAAGGATTTTAATATATACATTCTCCAAAGTAAAAAACAAAAAATCACATATGTATTTAAATCCAGAGTAAGCTGTATTAACTCTTCACTCATTTGTGTAAGTTTAATTTAAAAATTTTTTCCAATATTTCATTTTTTAAGTTGAAATAGGAAAATTGAATTTTATTAATGTCACCTTATACATTTTTAAAATATCAGCTTGTTTGAGAAAAATATCATGAATCATTTTCTCACTATTCTATCCATTATTAATCATGTGTCTTTCTTATCTAATCTTGCATGTAATTTAGCTCAATGTTCATATTTATATGTACAGATTACACAGTGAGCTCATAATTATTTGATAAAATGATCTTACAGAGTGATAAAGGAATTGCATTGTAACTTCAGAATTTCAAATACAATGTAGGACAAGATGTTTTTAATTTTGTTTTTACCTTATGTTGCCATACAGATTGTAAAGTAATCTGTGTCTTTAGAAGATGCAAAATAAACATGCGAAGAATAGTTCTCCTGAGCTGAAGCTTTAGTCATATCCTTCACAAGACTGAACATGAGACATTCATGGATACAAATTCTGTTGTTAATGTATGGTTTTTAACACAGAACAGACTCACTTCCTAATCCTATGCCTTAAGTGAGTGATCCAGAAAACTTTACCCCACTTTGTAGCTGAGAAATCAGTAGAGAAGACACCAATATATCTTTCTTATAAGAAGAAATTCTACAGAAAGTGAATATGGGGGAACATGGCAGTTGGAAATCACTCAGCTTACTATTACAGGCACTGAATTTATATTTTTGCTCAGTGTTAAAATGCTTATATATTTTAATTTAATTGAAAAGCAGAGTGGCAATAACAGTGACAAACAGAGTGATATCTTCTACTTGCAGATTTATTCTAATGATACCTTCTATATTTAATGAAAATCAGAGTCATTAGAGGAAAGAATCTGCAACAAAATAATAAGGGATAGTCTATTGTAGTTTTGGAATTGCAAAAGTAATGCAGAATGAGTATTTTCATTTTGCTTTTAATCTATAATGCCATATAGATTATAAATTAAGCCGCATTCATATAAACTGCAAATCAAACATACGTGGAAGAATGTACTGCCAGTGATCCAGAACTGAGGAGACATGTGTTGTTGCAGGTGTTGGTGTCATTTGAAGATGTGGCTGTGGACATTACCCAGGAGGAGTGGCAGATCATGGACAATACTCAGAGGACCCTGTACAGGGATGTGATGCTTGAGACCTATAGCAATCTGCTGTTCGTGGGTGAGTGATAATCTGTCATGCCCAAGCAGAATACTTTCTTTATATTTGACAAATTAAAGAAGAACTTATAAAGTTTAGTATCTAGTAGGACTAGTATTTGAGGCTTTAAAGAATCTTAATATCTATTCTTCAGATAATGATTCATATTAGCCATTTTGTGACTCAGATTCTAGATCCAATCTTTTCTTCTTTAAGCTCCAAGGTAGTGATTTCACAAAATCGCTATTATTTTCAATTAACAGGATATCACATAACAAAACCTGATGTGATCTTCAAGTTGGAACAAGAATCAGTACCATGGACTGCGGAAAAATCTATACACCAGCAGGTTCCAGGTAGGGCAGTACATACTGGGAAGCGAAATTGATATCTATCTCAGTAAATATTCATTGAAATTCATGTTGATTTTTTTTTTTATGTTTCTTCCAAAATCAGGTTATGTCATGCATGAGACAAAGGCACTCTACAGTCTCCATATACAGTTTTATTCTAACAATGCTTTCAAATGTTAAAATTGATCAACCTGAAACCAAAAATGTAGAGCTAAATATTGACCTTTTACATGATCCCTGCAAGATAAGACAAACTGGAACTGTTATGCGATGTAATGCGTTACAAGCATTAGTTTGAATTGCTGTACCATATTTTCTGTCCTACTCCACATCAACTTAAAATATAAAATCCCAAGTAATTGAAAATTGAAAAAGAAACCCTATTTATTGTATTAATGTATTAACTTAAAAAGTGTAATGATCATAAATGTGTGCATTTTTTGAATATTAAAATCTGTTATATCTAGATTGGCAAGAAACATCATTGTCTTACTTTAGCATTTGAAAAGAGATACTTAGATGTGATTCACAGATATGGTTACTCTTTTTCCTCTTTTCAGATCCTTACACAAAGAATGAGCTGCTTGGAACTAATCCAGAAAATCAAGAAACCACTTTCAGGCAAGTTGTAATAACAAAAATTGTATAACTTCAAAAAGAGTTGCATTGGCAAAGATGATTAATTTAAGCTCTGGCCATAATTGACGCGTGCTATGAAAAGCTATGGAGAGGAAATTGTATAAAAAAGAAAGTAGAAATATGTCTCTTTTTTTTGTTTATTTGAGAGAAGTTTTATTTGCAGAGTTACCAGGTGAATGTAGAAAGCAGAGGGAATGGAAAAGGACCACCTCAGAGAGGAAGAGATAGATGGGATACCTGTTGAGTGGAGAGAGGGAGATGCACCATTTTTCAGAAGGGTCTTGGATTTTTAAGTGTTGTATGACTCCTCCTTGTCTGAGGAGGAACCTGTGGGAAGACATTTCCCATTTGTTGTCTCTCAATCAATAGCTCCTATTGTGTAGTTTCAAATGTACTCCTCCTGTTCTATTGCTGTTCAGGTCTCAGATTTTGGAAGACACATGGGTGATAGAATTGAGACAGGAGCCAAAATAAAGAAACTGGTCTTAGTTCATCTCAGGGGTGTAGGGAGAGTCATCAGAGGTGCATATGAGTCAGTTCAAATAATCAAAACCAAGCATAATACTTGTCGGGGTGCCATGAGTCAGTCCTCCTTCACTAAGGATAAACCAACATGAAACATGAGAAAGAAGCTTGGCACTTGGGTACCATGCCAGGTCGTCAGCATTCAGAATCCACCCAGGGAGTTTCCCATCATGCAAAAAAGTAGCCTCTGAGAGGGACTGTCAGTCCTCCACCAGGTTTCTTCGAAACACACACCCAGAGCCATACTCCCAAAGGAGAAATTGAGATGATAGGAAACAGCAATTCATCCCCCTTAAAAAAAGAACCTATTTGGAGTTTCAACCAGAGCTAGGTGGTGGACAGTGGATGGGGTGGAGGGATCCATCTTTATGCAGAACCATGGGGTATCAAGAGTCATTTTCAAGGTTCAGTCCCACTTGAGGGAAAGCACACCAACACGGTAAATTCTTTCTGTTGAGTCAAGCAACATGACTGGTATAAGAAGCCATTTCATGCCCTGTATTGGACACCAGAGAAAATGTTACCAGGAATCTCAGTGGCTGTTTCCTCAGCTTAGTATGGGAACAGAAACTGGGACTCAGTTGCTTACAGAAGGTTTGCTTCTGAAGCGACCAGGTGAACTTGGAAGAAGAGGGGAGGTGGGAAGTGTGTCCCAGGAAAGACTCAGAGATGGGGTACCTTTTGAAGAGAGGAAAGGACACCATAGTTTATTTCAAAATGTGTTTTTTTCCTAGGAAGCCTGATGAAATGTCACTTGAGAAAAAGCATGCCTCTAATGTTCCTGAGAACAAACTCCAATTTGCAGAAAAGCTCAGTCAGCATGACAAGATGTACACTTGTAAGCAATCTTTTGAACACAATGGAAAAGAAAAAACTTTCAGCACGAAGATGTTCCTTAAGTGTAAGAAAATTTGTATCAAAGACCCATTTAATGACCCTATCATTGTAGGAGAAACAATTCAGGTTGACAAGAAAATGTTCCATAGCAATCCTTATTTTGTCAAGCATCAACAAACACACTCAGGAAAGAAACTCCATGAACCTTTCAAGAGTGAGAAATGTCCTATTTATAAAAGAGATCTCAAAATAAATCAGATAATCCAAATAGCGAAAAGTCACTATATATATGGCTACTGCAAACAGTCTTTTAGCTGTAACTCTAGCTTAACCACCAAGAAGGGCAGTGAAATTGGAGAAAATTTCTCTGTGTGCAATAAATGTAGCAAAAATATTTACCAGAAGTCAGAATTCACTAGAGAGAAGATGCTTCCCACTGAGGAGAAACCGTATGATTGTAATGAACCTGTAAGATCCTTTTGCACTCAATCAGGTCTCCTTACACATCAGAGAATTCACACAGCGGGAAAATCATACAATTGTAATGAATGTGAGAAATCTTTTTGTCAGAAGTCATCCCTAATCAGACATCAGAGAATCCACACAGGGGGAAAACCTTATGAATGTAGGGAATGTGGAAAAGCCTTTTGCCAGCAGTCCAGTCTCATTGTACATCAGAGAAGCCACACAGGGGAAAAACCTTATAAATGTACTGAGTGTGGAAAAGGATTTTGTCGGAAGGCACACCTAATCCGACATCAGAGAATCCACACAGGAGAGAAACCTTACAAATGCAGTGAATGTGGAAAAGCTTTTTGTCGGAAGTCACAGCTAAGCATACATCAGAAAATCCGCACAAGGGAAAAAGCTTATGAATGTATTGATTGTGGAAAAAGTTTTTATTCAAAGTCACACCTAACTGTGCATCAGAGAATCCACACAGGGGAAAAACCTTATGAATGCAGTGAATGTGGAAAACGTTTTTATTCGACGTCACAGCTTATCACACATAAGAGAATTCACGCAGGAGTAAAAGCTTATAAATGTACTGAATGTGGAAAAGGATTTTGTCGGAAGGCACACCTAATCCGACATCAGAGAATCCACACAGGGGAAAAACCTTATGAATGCAGTGTATGTGGAAAATCCTTTTGCCAGCAGTCCGGTCTCATTGTACATCAGAGGATTCACACAGGGGAAAAACCTTATAAATGTAGTGAATGTGGAAAAGCCTTTTGCCAGCAGTCTGGTCTCATTGTACATCAGAGGATTCACACAGGGCAAAAACCTTATAAATGTAGTGAATGCAGAAAAGCCTTTTGCCAGCAGTCCAGTCTCATTGTACATCAGAGGATTCACACAGGGGAAAAGCCTTTTAAATGTAGTGAATGTGGAAAAGCATTTTGTCAAAAGCCATCCCTAATTAAACACCAGAGAATACACACAGCAGAAAAAGCGTATGAATGCAGTGAATGTGGAAAAGTGTTTTGCCGTAAAAAAGACCTAATCAATCATCATAGAGTTCACACAAGATAAAAACTTTTTCAGTATGACGAGTATGGAAAATCTTTTTGTTAGCAGGCAGTTATTGCATAAACTAAGTCACATGCCTGAAGAAATGTTGAAAAACTCATACACAAAAAACATTGATTGCACTAGAAAGCAAAAACTAACATGAGGTCACAGTTCACTAATATATCCATAAGGAGCAACAAAAATATTGCATTGCCTAAAAACAATAATATTTTCTGAAGTCAATTCTCTGCAGATCCTATGAAGCTAAGAAAAACAAAAGTATGTAAACAGAAAAAACTAGCTAGTATAAAGCTACTCTCAGTCAAATCGTATAAAGTCCAAATCAAGCATTAGTAAATTACAGATAGGATACATTGTAAAATTGCAGTAGGATGTGTGAAAGTCTCAACAATTGTCAAATAATAAACATGAGGTGTGTCATATTTCTGAACAAGGCTATGTGTTGCTAAAATATTTGAAATGGAATCTACCTGATGTAATTTTGTTGTAAATAAGTTCTGCTTTCACATTTTAATTTTGAAAATAAATATTCTGTGTATAACACTTGTTTTGAATTCCATATAGCATTTATGCAGTTATCTAGTATAGCTTTTTTTATAGTGCTAATTCACAAATATTCTATAATAGATTAATATGGGACTCACAAATATCAACCGATGCATGTGGCAATTGTAATGCTAATAACCCAGTTTTAAAGGATGAATTTTTTGTTCAGAATGGGGAGTGATTCATTTGTGACATCTGGCAAACTGGATCACTTTTGGCCCTTGTCTAATTATTGCATACTTTTAGAGGTACATGCAAGAGGCATAAGAATTGTTTGGCATCTGACTTGTGATATGATAATGGCCACTGCAGTTTAAATATCAGCTGCCACAACTACTGTCATGTTCATGCTGATTTCCTGCACCATGGCTTCCGACAGCAAGCTTCTTGCCAATGAATGCCAACCTGTGCCTAATGTCTTTCAAATATGAGGATGAACATCAGATCCAGCCCTATAAGATAGTTGTGTAAGGTTCTGGTTATCCTACTGTGGCAACCGAGGGCACAATTGGTTCATGTCCTAGCTGATTCAGTTTTGACCTATCTCCTAACTTTTGGCTTCACACCAGCTCAACTACTTTTGTTGCAATCATTTGGGATTTGAATCAATGGAATAAAGGTGCCTCTCTGCTTCTGTCTCTATTATAATTCCATGTTCAGATGAATTAAGAAATGTTATTTTAAGCATGGGCATCATGACTGATGCTGAGGTAAGTGAAATATTTAGTATTAAGCTCATTGGCATGGTCCCATCTGTGAAAGCCTTGACTACTTCTATTACTTATTTAGAGACATGTCCCTATCAAGGTCCAAAATGCTCAGCATCAAATACAAGAGAGGCCTCTTTTTCTGCAGAATGTAACATGTAACATATTATCAATGCCTTTAATTCCAGGATGAAGTTTGTGCACATCTAAGTGATTTCCACCAGCATTCTCATGTGAGCCCCTAGCTGTGATCCCACTGATATTGATACTGACTAGATCCTGGCCAAGGTCCTCCCTAGGAACACACCTCAGAGAGACTACTGTGCAGTGAGATTTATTTAATGTTTTGCAGTTTCCCTTTTCAAACATTTCCAATTGCTCTGACAGTATTCTAATGTCCTTTGATTCTTCTCATTGCCTCCTAGAAAGGTGGAATGGGGAAATGAAGGGATTTGTGAGGGTTGAGATGAAATAGTGTGTATATAATCAGGTTATAGATCCTGCTTTAGTAACCATGGGTTGGAACAAGTTTCAAATGCAATATATCCACTTTCGGTATCTTTCCCCCACCCCTGTATATGAGCAACAGAGACTTAACCTAAATATCCTTATTTTGTCTTTTCTTCATTTGCAATTGCTGTTATCTAGTTTTTTCAAACTGTTTTTATGTCTTAAAACATTGTTAGTTTTGTACTTGAGTGTAACAACATTTAAGAATGCATTAAGTAAGGTAAAACTTAATTTTTTTTCAATTGGAAAGTCAGATATACAGAGAGAATATGGGTCTCTTGTGAGGGTGCAGGGTCCCAAAGCTTTGGGCTGTCAGTGACTGCTTTTCTGGGACACAAGCAGGGAGCTGGTTATTGATGTGGAGCATGAGGGATACTGGCACCCATATGGTATCCCAATGTGAAAGGCAAAGAGTTTAGCCACTTGACTACTGTGCAGGGCCCATAAGATAAAAATATTTCCCTGTTTTTTCACTTAATTTCTCCAAACATCAAAAAATATATAAATAAGTACAGATAAACTCAATATTTTTATCTATTCATCTTAATTTATATATGTTGGGTTATTTTTAATTTTTTATCTGAAAGACAGATTGACAGTAGGGGCAGATAGATCCTCCATTCATCAGTTCACTCTCCAAATGGCTGCCAATGCCATAGCTGACTCAGTGGGAACCCCTCCAGCTCTCCCATGTTTGTGCAGTGGCCTAAAAATTACAGCCATCTGCTTCATTCCCAGGTGATAAGTAGGGAGGTAAATATAAAATGTAGAAGCTTGGATTCCAATTGTCATAAGATGCTGGCACTCCAGGCAATGGATTAGCTAGACCATCACTGACAGTCCTAGTTTTTTTAAATGTAAAGTGAAAAAATCCAAAAAGAGTGGAGAGAGAAATGTAAATTGTGCCACGTGCATAAGAATGTTATGAATATTCAAGACAGGTATGAGAGATGTGTTTTGTCTATTGTAATTACTAGCATTGTAATAGATAGTAATTTTATAAAGGAGACACACCATAGGGCAAATAAAGTAGAATCAGTATAGAAAAAAATAACTGAAGGAATAGTAGAGTGCTTTATCAAGGTTTATGGAAGATGAATCCTACATGGAATTAGATTTCCTGAGATTAGAAAAAAAAATTCTTGATATTATCTAAAAATCAAGCATAAGCCACAAAGGCACACTCCATGAAGCTAGAATTTAGATACCATAAATTTAAACAAGCTTTTATGTTAATAGTTTATAAAAACTTTTGATTGCTTTCAGAATCTTTTTCATAGAAGTGTTTTATTTTCAGCCTTTTTAAAATTATTATTTTTTTCAGAGATTTATTTTTATTATTTATTTTTATTGGAAAGGCGGATATACAGAGAGGAGAGACAGAGAGGAAGATCTTCCGTCCAGTGATTCACTCCCCAAGTGAGCGCAACGGCCAATGCTATGCCGATCTGAAGCCAGGAGCCTCTTCTGGGTCTCCCACGTGGGTGCAGGGTCCCAAAGCTTTGGGCCGTCCTCTGCTGCTTTCCCAGGCCACAGGCAGGGAGCTGGAAGGGAAGCGGGGCTTCCGGGATTAGAACCGGCGCCCCTATTGGATCCCAGACATGCAAGGCGAGGACCTTAATCACTTGTGCCACCACGCCGGGCCCAAAAATATTATGTTTTGACAATCTTTACATAGTTAATTAGGGTAAAAAGTTTCAAAGGCCACAGGAAAGTGAGTAAGACTATTATTTTTTCCACATTGTTTCCTTCATCTTTAAAGTGGGTATTAAGGGAAAAGGCCCACCCAATTTCCCACCCTCCCCAGGTCCCACATGTGGGGTATTCTCTGAGGTTCTTGCTCAAGTGGTTTTGATATTTCAACAGTTATGAATCAATGCCAATCTTGCCATTCCAAGCACTATGAGGTCTTTGAAGAATCCACTGCTTGACATAGTCCATCATAGAGTCTCTGTTTGCCAACATATAGCTGAGATGGTTGGTTGACCTGTTCTGTCTTCTCTCTTTTCTTGGTTAGGGTTCTGAGTCCAGCATTTTGATTGGGGAGATCTCCAAAGAAACTTTGTCTGAGGTCTTCTCAAACCAGATTCTTGTATGTGCTAGCAAGTACAGGGCCCAGCACAGTCCATCTTTTCTTTTTAAATTCTTTACACCCCTTTTCTGAGGCATTTTTATTTGTTTTGTGTTGAATTTAATTACACCTGTTCAACATGTAATCAATTCTCACGTAGTTCTTTACCTCTGTTTTCTTCTAATATATTTAAATTCTCCCAAGTAAAGAGAAGGTGTCATTTGTTAACTATTTTATACATGGATTTTCTTATGTTTTTCAACTGTCTTGCTAAACAATGAATTTGTACATCTTTGGTTATGTCTCAAGTATTTCCTTCTATATTGAGTTTTATTTGCTTAGGGAAAGCTGAGCTCTAAAAGAGTTAAAAACATCCAAGTATTTTACCTTAAATCTGTGATTAAACTGATCCATAGGTTAAGAAATTTAAATGACATAAATTGTTATGGATATTTTGTTGAAAAGTAGCCCAAATGAAGCTAACATAGCCATGTTTATGCTGGAAACTATTTTTAAGGTCAATAAGCAAATATGTACTACATGTATAGTGCTCACTCCTACAAGCACTCAGATATATAACTAAAATATGCTTTAGAACTTGGCTAATTCTTTTTTTCCTGCCAAGTTTATTTAAAATTTGATGAAATCACAGAAATAACATTCAAGGTTGGAGTAGGCAGAGAGGAAAATGCACAAGAAAGTTGTCTTTACTTTTATCTTTTATCCACAGTGAGAGAGAGTGACCCTCTCCATTGCCTGGCCTCTCCGGAACCTAGGAAGGGGAGTGGTTACATGACACCACTCTCCAATCCCAGATGAGTGTAAGTACAAGAGTCCAGCTCCAACTGACTCAAGAGCTTGTAAAGGATGCATGGATCAGTGAGACAATAAAAGGAAGAGACAAGATGTGGACCACTATGGCATGATGCTCATAATGGACAATTCAGTAAAGTTGCCTTCTTTGTTTATACACAAATCATCATAAGCTTTTGCACAAAATCCAATTGTTTTATTTTTACTTCATTATAAAAGAATGATTATAAAATCAATCCTAAAAAATGTTATTATTTTACTTCAGAGAAAATATTTTCAGCAAGCTAGTACTCATTCAAACCTGCCGTGACCTTGGCTGAAGTCAGGAACTCCATGGTGGCAGCACATGCAGTTACATAGTGACAAGTGGTTTACTTATATCCAAAATCAATTTTCACTAAGCACAAACTAACTAATATTGCTTAAAATATCAATAGTAAAGAGTTAAAAGATCATAAATGAAAGAAATTTATAAAAGCACATAACATAGATTCTTTATTAAATCTTCTAATCAATCATTCACTAATTACCACCACCTTCAGCTAGTGTTGATTCAGTTGTCTTTTTTGTTCTTTTGTTAAAGGGCAGTGAAAGGGATCAGGGCAACTCAGACAATCTACAGCGGACCTTTACGAGAAATTTCCTTTTACCTTTATAAACTGTTTTCCTTCTCTAAATATGAGTTCCAATACAAGGTAGAAGTTGTTATAAACTGTTTTCTTTCCCTAAATATAAGTGCCAATATAAGGTAGATATTTTAAGCCATTTTGGGGGGGTTTAAGCCATTTTGGGGTCTCCCTTTAGAAGATGCCCCATATACTTTCTGCTTTCTGCAGTGAGAAACCAAAATGCATCATATCATGTGTTGTAACAGTTCAAGGTAAATGGAAAACAAACTGCACCTCCATAATTGCCATCTGTTCCAAAATATTATCAAGCTGTTTCTTAAGGTAAACATTACTTGTATTAGGGCAGGCTTAGGGCAAAGGAGGGCACATAACAAAATGTTTGGAGACATTGTGAGATCAATTTTACTATTGTATTTTTAGCTGTGTGTCATTGCCTTTTGTCACTAAAGATAACTTGATTGATCAGTTTGAGGTGTTATACCAGTTACAGGAATCATTTCACATTTGCAGAAAAACAGCAACAGCACGCTCAGGAGAATTCTATGAAACATCAGAAAGGTGATTAAGTGTCCATACAGTGGGGTGAGGCAGCAATGAGGCAACCAGAGACATTCTGCTGGGCCTTGCCTCGCAGCCAGAGACTCCTTGTAGCCTTGCTAACCAAGGACCAGTACTCATCACACACCCATGCCATCCGAACCAATTGCATGGCTCCCTACATGTGAGTAAAACTTGGGGAAGGGAATATGACTGACCCATAGGCAAGCTGTATTGCATTGGGAGGAAGAGAAATGGCCTCCAATTAGTGTGTCTAAGCTTTCTGTCTGCCTGTGTTGTTTGATTCCCTCCTGAGATGTTCAACTGCTGTTCATATAAGTTGCTCAGAGATACAGTTTCATTTAATCTCTTGCAGCTGCTTCTTGCTTATTAGAGATTTAGACCTTACAAGTTCTGGGTTCAGAAGTCTGTCCATATATGATAAATTCATGCCACAAACCATATAAAGTGTGGCTGTTATTGGTGGCTATGATCCCCATATCATCTTAGTCACTCTAATAAGCTACTTTACTGACCTTACTCTGTCATTTAAAGTGGCATCCAAGAACCTCGACTGGTTTGCAGAGAGTAGCACAACCTGTACTGTGTTTTCCAATGCCAAGACACACACCAAATTCTTTGGTCCTTGAGACTAAAGAGTTCCTGTTCCTTCTAGGACATGAGAGCCCAGGTTTCTCTGTGATGCCAAAGGCCATCAGTGGGGCTCCTCTCATCCACACACTGTCCTTTAGGTTCTGTCCTAGCAGAGTTGTGGGCACCTAGAATCTATCAGATTGCTGCTCTGCCTTTCCCAGAGCAAAACAATCACAGTGACCACAGCCTAACCAGGACCTGCCAGATATCTGGCCTGCCAAGGGCTATCAGTGGCTCCTCCATCAATTCTCAGGCCAATCTCACTAGTATGCTATTGGTGGAACTTACATAGGGGCCCCAGCATTACAATTTAGGTCTGCCAATTCCAGAGGTGTATTTTGGTGTAATGCAATGCAGTCTGGCAAGGACCCATAAAGTACCTGAATTTCCATCTTCAAGACCAGTGTTTCTGCATGCTGCAGTTACAGCCTAGTACTATTGAGGCCTTACCCTGGCCCCTTCCAGCCTACAAATTTAAGTAATCAGTATATGGTTAGCCTAGGACCTCAACGCAAACATTAAGCCTGCCTGCTCCCAGACTGGTGCTTTGGTGTGCCATGAGTTTTGCCTGCCTTAGCCCCAGAAACAGGCGCTTGCCTACCCACTCTCATCATTTTGGGAAATTGTGTACACCACCTCCCTATTACTTCTGAGGCCTCTTGATATGCCCACTCCAAGGTTGTTGTCTCAGTACAGGTCCAGCCATTTTCTAGAATGCCAGCATTAAGCCCCTGGCTGGCAGCTCTCAGACTGACATGGTATCATACCACATATGCAGCCTGCCTAGAACACAAGAGTCAGACCCCTGGCTAACCACTATAGTGGGAATATATTATTAAGGCTGTTAATTACCCATGATTATTTTAGGCAGAGTATCTACATACTTGGACACTTGCAGTAGAGGCTGTCCTTAAGTGTAGGAGAAATTATCTAAACCCATGGTACACTTTTTTGTTCGTTTGTTTAAGATTAGTGTCAGCTTCCAGAGAACAGCAACTTCCAGATAGAATCATGAGGTTAGTGAAATTTGTCTGCTTTAAGGTGCCACAGCCTTAAAATAGAAAAAGTGATGGCTATAATTACCTTTTTGCCTTTTGGAGAGGAATTTGAGGTCTTCAACTGACTTGCTTGAATAGGAATGTATATCTTCTATGTGGTCCTGGTTCTAAGTGGCACAGCTCCAGCTCCAGGCCCCTCACTGTAGATCAGAACAGCTACTTTACCTTGTGGATTTCTGGTCTCAAGCACCTCCTGGGACGCTGTCCAGATTCAGGCTCTAGGTCATCACCAAGGCTCTCCCTAGGAAAGTAGAGAAAGGGAAAGGGACTAGGAAGAAAGAAGAAAGATTAAAAAAAAAAAGCCTTAGGTTTTTCTTTTCTTTCTTTTTTTTAAGATTTGTTTTTTTGAAAATCAGAATACAGAGAGGAGAGACAGAGAAAGATCTTCCATCCACTGGTTCACTTCCCAAGTGACCACAATGGCTGGAGCTCAGCCAATTCAAAGCCATGATCCAGGAGCTTCTGGGTATCCTCTACAGGTGCAGGGTCCCAGTGGCTATCCTTGACTGTTTCTCCAGGCCACAAACAGGGAGCTGGAAGGGAAATGGAGCAACTGGGTTAGGAACCAGCACTCATATGGGAGTTTCATTCATGCAAGTGGAGGACTTAAGCCACTAAGCTACTGTGCCAGGCCAAAGCAGTAGTTTTCATTTCAAAAACTAGAGAGAAGAGTTAAAAAATGATGATGAATTCCATATATCAAGTTGATGTAGTAATTCCCAATGTCAGTGTTTCTCCCTACTTCTTTGAACCATATGTAAAGTGAAGAATGTAATATAATTAAACAGTGCTATATAACAGTGCAGACACAGTAACTTCTATTAAGTTTAGAAAGAAAGTGAGATGTGCAAATACAGATAAGGCATAAAGAAAATGAAAGTAATAAGTGAATATGGAAGCTTTCCACTATCAGTTATTAGTATTCAAAGATCTCAATACTGGTTTCACTGATTTTTTTTTTTCTTTTAAGCCTGGGCACAGGTCTGAAAGCATAGCAATTATCTCCCTGTATAGACAATTAATTTAGTTTTAGAGAAATACATAATGGCTTGCTGGGAACCTGACTATGACTGTCCAAGTGGAAATGTTGTCGGGTCGTATAGCCTGATGTCCTATTTATGATTTTTGCAGCAGACTTTTTTTTTAGGCTGTGTAACATTTTTATTATCCATACAGCCTTATTCACAGTCAGATTGGGTCCTGAACTCCAAGGAAAATCATTAATTGATAGTAACATTTGGGTGTAGCCAGGCCCATGTTACTGGAATGGATGTCATTGCACATCTGAGTGTTTCAAGGGTGGAACCTTCAGAAATAAGATGAGAATGGGTGAGTCACTCCCTGGGGATGATAGGATACACTGTGCAGGTTGCTGCAATTATGTATCAGGTGATAGGATTTTTTCTCAGAATTCGAGATCTGTGTCTGTTACATGAGTCAGTAATACCTGTTTGGGACATGGTACAAAATCAAGTAAGCACAAGGGTTTTATGCCGAAACTACATTCTAGTGTATACACATATTGACAAAAAGTATTAGGAGTTACAGCATGAAATTTGAAAATACAGCCAACCTTGTGCTGTTATAAATGCTAGTGCCTCACAGAAGTGTCATACTGTTCATCAATAACAATAAGATGTTGATGGTGCAACAAACATCACTATGTGGCCTATGTTATGCAGGAGGCATTTCCTTAATAAGACCCCCAAAATGTATTCTTGTAGTTGTGATCCCCAAAGCTGCCAGGTCAGGGGGAATAGCTTGTGAGAGATCACCCCTGGATCTCTGCCTGCTACCTGGTGGGCGTGACTCATGGCCTCCTGCCCATGACATGATGCGCAGCTTCCAAGTGTGCATGAAGAACATAATGTGTGACATGATTGAGGGTGCACGGCCGGGTCTCCCAAGGGTTAACTCCACAGCACAGCTTGTTTCTCCAAGGTGTAACAGGAAGGGCAATCATGGCCTGATACATTTAGCCCGAGGCTTGACTGCAATTTCCCTCCTTCCTGCCTCCCATTCTTGCACGTCCTGACTGCAATTTCCCTCCTTCCTGCTTCCCCTTTTTGCATGTCCTTGGGGGAGCTTAGGTGTTGCTTAACCATTGGGAAGATCCTGGGAGGGGCCAAGCAAACTATATAAGAGAGTTTGACTTTGAATAAAGACTTCACTTCACAGGAACAAGTCTCAGTGTGTTGTGTGTTGTCTGTCTTGTCTGTCTCATAACCCTAGTCCCTCCGCTCGACTCGGGGCTCGGGGTACTTGGCAACGCGGGCGTTGCCAACATCTGGAGGTTCCACCGAGATCGAGAAAGAGAGGATACACGACGAAGGGTCGTCCCGGGAAGCTGGCCAGCAGGTAAGTGGGACGTATTGTAAGACTTTCCTAAACTGGTAGGAGAGGGAGTTTTCTTTTGAAATACAGTTTGGTTTAAGATTTATTGTGAAATATAGTAGGTTTTAGTCTTGTTTTGAAACACAGTTTGGTTTAAGATTTGTTGTGAAATACAGTAAGGTTTTACCTTTGTTTTGAAGTATTGTTGGATCTTGGTGTTTCATTTACCTTGCAAAAAAGATGGGTTCTGCCTTCTCCAAGGATAAATTGGCTGCTGAGCTTGAAGAACTTTTACATCAACTGGGGAAGCCAGTTAAAACTAGGATGATTAGAAATTTTGTTAAAGCCGTTCAATCCAGTAGTCCTTGGTTTATTGTTTCAGGGAGCTTGAGTGTCCCCGATTGGGAACAGGTTAAGGCTAATTTGCAATCCTGCTTGCAAAAGGACCCAGAGAATTTCCCTATTGCCAACTTTTCTTTGTGGCGCTTAGTCCGTGATTCTTTATTTAGTGATAAGATGGAAGTTAAAAAACAGTTAAAAGAAGTGCAGAATACTTTTGAAGAAATCCAGGAAAGGGAGGTTTTGCTGTCTGTGGAAGCCTCAACTGAGTCCTCAAGTGAGGCCACCTCGAGTGAGGCCACCCTGAATGAGACCTCTTCTTTAGAGGAGAGTGAAGCTGGCTCTTTGGAGAACGAAGCCTCTTCTTCAGAAGAGAATGAGGCCTCTTCTTCAGTAGTGAGTGAGAACAAAAGAGATGAGGAGAAGATTTTCTTAAAGCAAGAAATTAGGGAAATTAAAAGAAAATTAAAGAAGGCGGGAATAGATAAACATTTCTCTGGCAAGTTGTCCAATTCATGGCAACCACCATATGCCCCTAATTTTGTGACCCCTACCGCTCCTCCTGAGGAGGAAGCTGTGGGCCATTCACCCAATAAGTATCCCATGCGGCCCTGGAGTGATAGCCCCACTGATCAGCCAGTAGGCGGGGTTCGATGTTTCCCAGTCATAGAGGTCCCAGTTCGAGGGGGTCCCCCTCGCCGGGAGCATCAGCCCCTTCAATTTAAAGACCTCAAAAATATAAAGCAGGCTGTTAAAGATTATGGTGCCCAGGCACCCTTTACTCTGGCACTGGTAGAATCCTTTTCAAGTTTGAATCTTACTCCTAGTGATTGGATGCAATTGTGTCGTTCCGCTCTGGATGGTGGTGACTTTCTCCTATGGAAAGCGGACTTTCAGGATAGGTGCAGAAATTTTGCTGAGCAGAACGCAGCTGTGGGACATGCAGATCGAAGCTTTGAAATGCTTACTGGCACTGGACCTTTTGAGGGCATCCAACAACAGGTTAATTATGATCTAGGAGTTTATGCACAGATAACAAATGCAGCCCTTGGAGCCTGGAAGGCTTTACCTAATGCTAATACAGGAGACCAGCTTTCTAAGGTCTTGCAAGGCCCTGCAGAACCTTTTCAAGAATTTGTGGACCGTATTATGCAGGTTGCTACTAAGATCTTTGGTAACCTAGAACCAGCTATGCCAGTAATTAAACATATAGCTTTTGAGAATGCTAATAAATATTGCCAGGATGCTCTTCGGTCCCATAGAGATAAGTCTCTGCATGATTACCTTAAAATTTGCAGACATATTGATTCCACCCATGCCCTTGGACAAGTGATAGCAGCTGCTGTTCAACGCCCTCAGCCTCAACCTAGGGCATATCCTAAAGCCTGTTTTGCATGTGGACAGTCCGGACATTTTAAAAAACAGTGTCCTAATGTCCCCCAACAAGGAAGGCGACCCCCACAATCCTTGCCGGCCCCAGATCTCTGTCGGAGATGCCATAAAGGCTATCATTGGGACAGTAATTGTAGGTCCAGGTATGATGCCCAAGGCAATCCCTTATCGGGAAACGGGGTCAGGGGCCCGCTCCGGGCCCCCCAACCTCAGGTGTACGGAGCCCAGCAGACACCTGTAGCTTCTGGAACAGTACCAACTTTCAGAGTCCCGCTCCCACGGCAAGGAATGCAGACATCTCAACTCTCCTCAGAGCAACACCAGGTAGCGCAGGACTGGACCTCTGTGCCGCCTCCGGAGAGGTATTGACCCCACTCCTGGGGCCCCAGCGGATAAAGACAGGAGTCAGGGGCCCCTTGCCTAAGAATACCTTGGGCCTGATCCTAGGAAGAAGCAGTGCTACCATGCATGGAATCAGAGTACTCCCAGGAGTGATAGATGAGGATACCCCCGCAGAAATAGAAGTCATGGTAGAATCAGCCAAAGGCACTATCATCATTCCACCAGGAGCGAGATTTGCCCAGCTGATCTTGATCCCTAAGGTTCCAACAGACAACCCTATTCATAAAAGAGATAGACAAGGAGGCTTTGGTGATTCCGGCCCCTTGGCATGTTGGGTCTCCGACATGCAAACCCGACCTACCTTGCAGTTAGAGATAGAAGGGAGAAAATTCACAGGATTACTTGATACTGGGGCAGATACTACAGTTATATCCCAGGCAATGTGGCCAAGCTCCTGGCCGTTAGAGGCCACCCCAACCGTTCTCCAAGGGATAGGAACTTCTCAACCACAGAAAAGTGCTAGGTTGTTAAGGTGGAAGGATCAAGAGGGTCATTCAGGAATTTTCCAGCCATATGTTTTACCACATATTCCTATTAACCTGTGGGGACGAGATTTGCTGAGTGCCATGAATGTTGTGTTGACCTCTCAGCCTGTGCCAAATATGCTTAATAGACAAGGATACTTTCCTGGAAAGGGCTTGGGCAGACATCTTCAAGGTGACCCCCAACCAGTCTGTGATAAAAAGATTGAAGTTCGTAGCCCAGGGGATAGAACAGGCTTAGGACATTTTTTGCAGGGGCCATTGTAGAGCAGCCTCGTCAGTTAGAGGAGCCCATTAAATTAACATGGAAAACAGATGAACCTGTTTGGGTTGAACAATGGCCCCTTTCAAGCAAAAAATTAGAGGCTGCAATTGAATTGGTAAAGGAGCAGCTTGAGGCTGGACATATTGTTCCATCCACCTCTCCTTGGAACACCCCAATTTTCGTTATTAAAAAGAAAAATGGCAACTGGAGGCTTTTGCAAGATTTACGTGCAGTAAATGCTGTCATGGCCCCTATGGGGGCCACGCAACCTGGTTTGCCATCTCCTGTGGGAATACCAAAAGATTGGCATATGCTTGTGTTAGATTTAAAAGACTGCTTTTTCTCCATTCCCTTGCACCTGGAAGATGCTCCGCGTTTTGCCTTTACCTTACCGTCCATCAATCTAAAAGCCCCTTCCCAACGTTTCCATTGGGTTGTCCTCCCTCAGGGGATGATGAACAGTTCTACTATTTGTCAGATCTATGTGGATAAGGCCTTAAAAGGAATTAGATCACAATTTCCAAATATCTATTTGATTCATTATATGGATGATCTTTTGATCGCGGCTGAAACTCGTTCCATCCTATGGTTAGCAGCACAATGTATTTATCAGGCCTTAGCCACAGCCGGATTGGTTGTTGCCCCGGATAAAATTCAGACAGATTTTCCTTATCAGTATTTAGGCCATCAGCTTTTGCCAACTGGTGTCACCCCTCAGAATTTGACCATCAGATTAAGTGATGTGAAAACCTTGAATGATTTGCAGAGTTTGTTAGGTGATATCAATTGGATCCGGCCAATTTTGCACATTTCTACTGGGCAACTCAAGCCCCTTTTTGATATTCTTAAAGGTGATCCAGATCCTTCCTCACCCCGACAACTGTCCAAAGAAGGCAGGGAATGTCTGCAGCTAGTCCAGCATGCCATTCAGAATGCTCATGTTAGTTATGTGGATTATAAGGCGCCAATGCGGTTGTTGGTTTTTCCTTCCAATCACGCGCCTACAGCAGTGTTTTGGCAAACTGGACCTATATATTGGGTCCACTCCCCAGCATCCACTAGACAAATTGTGCAATCCTATCCCACTGCTGTTATATCTTTGTTGTATAAGGCATGCAAGATCAGCCTGCAGATTTTTGGGAAATATCCTGATTTCATCTCCATTCCCTATGATTCCCAACAGGTGACATGGCTACAAAATAATATTGATGATTGGTCTGTCTTTTGTGCCACGGTTTCTTCTCAGTTAATTAATCATTATCCTTCCCATCCCTTAGTACAGTTTTTCAAAAGACATCCGGTTGTTTTTCCCAAAATAATTAGACAACAACCCATATTAGGAGCCCGTGTAGTTTTTACTGATGGGTCAGCTAAAGGCAAGGCTGCTATAGTTTCTGGACATGAAGAACGGGCTGTTTCCATCTCCCACAAATCAGCTCAAGCCGCTGAAATAGCTGCTATGCTTTTTGCCATTCAAATTTACCATAATGAGCCCCTGAATGTATACACAGACAGCTGCTATGTAGCTCATGTTATTTTACCTTTAGAAACCACAGCCTATATAGCCCCGACCTCCTCAGTTTATTTTCTTCTTTTACAATTACAGCAGCAGATTTGGCAGCGCACTCATCCCTTATTTATTGGGCATATAAGAGCGCACACCTCCTTGCCTGGCCCCCTGAGTGAGGGTAATGCGCGGGCAGATGCACTGACTCAGGTGTTGCACATATCTCTGACTATGGACCCTTATGAACAGGCAGTGCACCTTCATAAAAGGTTCCATCTCAATGCAGCTTCTCTAAGACTACATGCTAAGGTGACTAGAGAACAAGCCACCCAGATTGTCACCAATTGTGAAGTCTGTGCTCAATATTGCTCTGTCCCATCCCTAGGGGTTAATCCCAGAGGGTTATTGCCCAATCATGTGTGGCAAATGGACGTTACCCATGTCCCTTCCTTTGGAAAACTTCAATATGTGCATGTTTCTGTTGACACCTATTCCCATATAATATATGCCTCTGCTCATTCAGGAGAGAAATTAAAAGACGTTAAATCCCATTGCTTACAGGCCTTTGCCTATATGGGGATCCCCAAACAAATTAAGACTGATAATGGACCGGCTTATGTTAGCCAAGGCTTTGAAAAATTCTGCAAAGATTTTAATATAACTCACAAAACAGGCATCCCTTACAATCCTCAGGGTCAAGCCATTGTTGAACGTGCCAATCGCACCCTTAAAGTTTATCTAGAAAAAATAAAGAAAGGGGATGTGGCCGAACATTGCAGCTCTCCCCATTCCCTACTGGCATCCGCCATCTATGTGTTAAATTTTTTAACTGTCACCAATGATGTAGTTCCTGCAGAGCGCCATTGGCTACGCTCTGCTAATGAGAATAAAGGCCAAGTAAAATGGAAAGATCTGGCCACAAATAAATGGCGGGGACCAGATCCAGTACTAACATGGGGGCGAGGCTCTGTTTGTGTTTTTCCTCAGGATGAAGAATCACCGAGATGGGTTCCCGAGAGACTTACACGACAAATCTCCTTGGCTCCAACTCAGCATGATCCCACTCCGAATGATGTTCTTGCAAAATGAAGGCATTGGGAGGAAGACACCCTGACAGCAGTGGTGCAACTTCCTGGCATCCTGCCCATGAGAAATGCAGATCTCCAGCTACTCCCTCAATTTAACATCATATATGTGTTACCCCCATGAAATGGCATTAACTGAGAGCAGGGATGTTAAAGGAATGGAGCGGAGTCTTAGCCATGGGGCTGATGTTACAGCCATGATTGCAGTACTGTTTACTCCTCTTTGCCACCTATGCAGGCAACAAGCCCCGGAGCAGGTCATCATTTGACAAACTGTGATGACTTTAGCTGTGGAAAATCCTAGAGCTCAATTCTGGTTGAGCATGATGTGTAACGGGCAGCCAGAGACGGGTAAGATCTGGCAGAGCTGATGACCAACCTAAGACAGGGATCCCACATGCCCCGGGTGGGGCTCCCCATGACGGGTAAGGCATCAACTGACTGCTGGACAACCTAAGACAGGTGTCCATTAAAAACAAAAAAAGGGGGACATGCACGGCCGGGTCTCCCAAGGGTTAACTCCACAGCACAGCTTGTTTCTCCAAGGTGTAACAGGAAGGGCAATCATGGCCTGATACATTTAGCCCGTGGCTTGACTGCAATTTCCCTCCTTCCTGCCTCCCATTCTTGCACGTCCTGACTGCAATTTCCCTCCTTCCTGCTTCCCCTTTTTGCATGTCCTTGGGGGAGCTTAGGTGTTGCTTAACCATTGGGAAGATCCTGGGAGGGGCCAAGCAAACTATATAAGAGAGTTTGACTTTGAATAAAGACTTCACTTCACAGGAACAAGTCTCAGTGTGTTGTGTGTTGTCTGTCTTGTCTGTCTCATAACCCTAGTCCCTCCGCTCGACTCGGGGCTCGGGGTACTTGGCAACGCGGGCGTTGCCAACAGAGGGTTTAAAGGGATAGACATGCCTTCTAGCCAATTACAGTGTCATTGTTGGGTGGGAGGACTGTCAGAGACAGCCCTTTTGCCTAATCTATATGAGTTGTATTGGCTTTACAGTGAACAGACTGCTCACCAGACTGCCCCCAGTGGTTCCGTGGCTAAAGGACTCTATCACCTCACCCCTATGTGATCTTGGGGCCTGCTGGCAGGAAATTTACTCAAAAATATCTGTTTTCAGATAGTTGTGAGGTGCTGTTTAGAGCCAGATGACTGATCCTGTATTTAGTGTCATCACACAGAAACAAATACTAATAGGCAGCACCTGGGATATTATTCATGGCCACAGAAGGAGCAAAGCCTCCTGGATGGAGTACCTTATATTTTGTCTGATTGGTGAAGGTGGGCCGTAAGTGCAGAGGTAAGAATGCTCACAATCCTTGCATTTACATCTCCAAGCCAGCACTAATCATTGAGAGCTGGCAAGCTGACTGTACCAGAGTTACATGATGTAAGCCAGCAGGTGGTTACATTATGTAAGCCAGCAGGTGGCATGCATGCATGAACGTCTGTGTCTGTGCACACAAAGGTGCCTGTTTGAATGTGCCCATGCACCTGTGCATGTGTGTGCTTGACATTTGAGCTATGAACATTTGTCAGGGTTGGCCTAAAGAAAAGAAGTGAGCAATGTTGAGGAAATGTGGTTGTGTGCAGCTCCTCTGTATAATTATGTGAAATCACAGCCA